>NC_052168.1:12164322-12414322 GCF_902713615.1 Scyliorhinus canicula
ACTCTAATACAGCACTCACAGTGAGAGCACTCTAATACAGCACTCACAGTGAGAGCACTCTAATACAGCACTCACAGTGAGAGCACTCTAATACAGCACTCACAGTGAGAGCACTCTAATACAGCACTCACAGTGAGAGCACTCTAATACAGCACATCTAATACAGCACTCACAGTGAGAGCACTCTAATACAGCACTCACAGTGAGAGCACTCTAATACAGCACTCACAGTGAGAGCACTCCTAATACAGCACTCACAGTGAGAGCACTCTAATACAGCACTCACAGTGAGAGCACTCTAATACAGCACTCACAGTGAGAGCACTCTAATACAGCACTCACAGTGAGAGCACTCTAATACAGCACTCACAGTGAGAGCACTCTAATACAGCACTCACAGTGAGAGCACTCTAATACAGCACTCACAGTGAGAGCACTCTAATACAGCACTCACAGTGAGAGCACTCTAATACAGCACTCACAGTGAGAGCACTCTAATACAGCACTCACAGTGAGAGCACTCTAATACAGCACACACAGTGAGAGCACTCTAATACAGCACTCACAGTGAGAGCACTCTAATACAGCACTCACAGTGAGAGCACTCTAATACAGCACTCACAGTGAGAGCACTCTAATACAGCACTCACAGTGAGAGCACTCTAAACAGCACTCACAGTGAGAGCACTCTAATACAGCACACACAGTGAGAGCACTCTAATACAGCACTCACAGTGAGAGCACTCTAATACAGCACTCACAGTGAGAGCACTCTAATACAGCACTCACAGTGAGAGCACTCTAATACAGCACTCACAGTGAGAGCACTCTAATACAGCACTCACAGTGAGAGCACTCTAATACAGCACTCACAGTGAGAGCACTCTAATACAGCACTCACAGTGAGAGCACTCTAATACAGCACTCACAGTGAGAGCACTCTAATACAGCACTCACAGTGAGAGCACTCTAATACAGCACTCACAGTGAGAGCACTCTAATACAGCACTCACAGTGAGAGCACTCTAATACAGCACTCACAGTGAGAGCACTCTAATACAGCACTCACAGTGAGAGCACTCTAATACAGCACTCACAGTGAGAGCACTCTAATACAGCACTCACAGTGAGAGCACTCTAATACAGCACTCACAGTGAGAGCACTCTAATACAGCACTCACAGTGAGAGCACTCTAATACAGCACTCACAGTGAGAGCACTCTAATACAGCACTCACAGTGAGAGCACTCTAATACAGCACTCACAGTGAGAGCACTCTAATACAGCACTCACAGTGAGAGCACTCTAATACAGCACTCACAGTGAGAGCACTCTAATACAGCACTCACAGTGAGAGAACTCTAATACAGCACTCACAGTGAGAGCACTCTAATACAGCACTCACAGTGAGAGCACTCTAATACAGCACTCACAGTGAGAGCAGCTCTAATACAGAACTCACAGTGAGAGCACTCTAATACAGCACTCACAGTGAGAGCACTCTAATACAGCACTCACAGTGAGAGCACTCTAATACAGCACTCACAGTGAGACTCACAGTGAGAGCACTCTAATACAGCACATCACATGAGAGCACTCTAATACCAGCTACTCACAGTGAGAGCACTCTAATACAGCACTCACGGTGAGAGCACTCTAATACAGCACTCACAGTGAGAAGCACTCTAATCAGCACTCACAGTGAGAGCACTCTAATACAGCACTCACAGTGAGAGCACTCTAATACAGCACTCACAGTGAGAGCACTCTAATACAGCACTCACAGTGAGAGCACTCTAATACAGCACTGTGAGAGCACTCTAATACAGCACTCACAGTGAGAGCACTCTAATACAGCACTCACAGTGAGAGCACTCTAATACAGCACTCACAGTGAGAGCACTCTAATACAGCACTCACACAGAGAGCAGCCTAATACAGCACTCACAGTGAGAGCACTCTAATACAGCACTCACAGTGAGAGCACTCTAATACAGCACTCACAGTGAGAGCACTCTAATACAGCACTCACAGTGAGAGCACTCTAATACAGCACTCACAGTGAGAGAACTCTAATACAGCACTCACAGTGAGAGCACTCTAATACAGCACTCACAGTGAGAGCACTCTAATACAGCACTCACAGTGAGAGCACTCTAATACAGCACTCACAGTGAGAGAACTCTAATACAGCACACACAGTGAGAGCACTCTAATACAGCACTCACTGTGAGAGCACTCTAATACAGCACTCACACAGAGAGCAGCCTAATACAGCACTCACAGTGAGAGCACTCTAATACAGCACTCACAGTGAGAGCACTCTAATACAGCACTCACAGTGAGAGAACTCTAATACAGCACTCACAGTGAGAGCACTCTAACACAGCACTCACAGTGAGAGCACTCTAATCCAGCACTCACAGTGAGAGCACTCTAATACAGCGCTCACAGTGAGAGCACTCTAATACAGCACTCACAGTGAGAGCACTCTAATACAGCACTCACACTGAGAGTACTCTAATACAGCACACACAGTGAGAGCACTCTAATTCAGCTCTCACAGTGAGAGAACTCTAATACAGCACTCAAACTGAGAGTACTCTAATACAGCACACACAGTGAGAGCACTCTAATACAGCACACACAGTGTGAGCACTCTAATACAGCACTCACAGTGAGAGCAGCCTAATACAGCACTCACACAGAGAGCAGCCTAATACAGCACTCACAGTGAGAGCACTCTAATACAGCACTCACAGTGAGAGCACTCTAATACAGCACTCACAGTGAGAGCACTCTAATACAGCACTCACAGTGAGAGCAGTCTAATACAGCACTCACAGTGAGAGCACCCTAATACAGCACTCACAGTGAGAGCACTCTAATACTGTACAGCACTCACAGTGAGAGCACTCTAATACAGCACTCACAGTGAGAGCACTCTAATACAGCACTCACAGTGAGAGCACTCTAATACAGCACTCACAGTGAGAGCACCCTAATACAGCACTCACAGTGAGAGCACTCTAATACAGCACTCACAGTGAGAGCACTCTAATACAGCACTCACAGTGAGAGCACTCTAATACAGCACACACAGTGAGAGCACCCTAATACAGCACTCACAGTGAGAGCACCCTAATACAGCACTCATAGTGAGAGCACTCTAATACAGCACTCACAGTGAGAGCACTCTAATACAGCACTCACAGTGAGAGCACTCTAATACAGCACTCACAGTGAGAGCACTCTAATACAGCACACACAGTGAGAGCACCCTAATACAGCACTCACACTGAGAGTACTCTAATACAGCACTCACAGTGAGAGCACTCTAATACAGCACTCACAGTGAGAGCACTCTAATACAGCACTCACAGTGAGAGCACCCTAATACAGCACTCACAGTGAGAGCACTCTAATACAGCACTCACAGTGAGAGCACTCTAATACAGCACTCACAGTGAGAGCACTCTAATACAGCACTCACAGTGAGAGCACTCTAATACAGCACTCACAGTGAGAGCACTCTAATTCAGCTCTCACAGTGAGAGCACTCTAATACAGCACTCACAGTGAGAGAACTCTAATGCAGCACTCACACTGAGAGTACTCTAATACAGCACACACAGTGAGAGCACTCTAATACAGCACACACAGTGAGAGCACTCTAATACAGCACTCACAGTGAGAGCAGCCTAATACAGCACTCACACAGAGAGCAGCCTAATACAGCACTCACAGTGAGAGCACTCTCATACAGCACTCACAGTGAGAGCACTCTAATACAGCACTCACAGTGAGAGCACTCTAATACAGCACTCACAGTGAGAGCACTCTAATACAGCACTCACAGTGAGAGCACCCTAATACAGCACTCACAGTGAGAGCACTCTAATACAGCACTCACAGTGAGAGCACTCTAATACCGTACAGCACTCACACTGAGAGTACTCTAATACAGCACTCACAGTGAGAGCACCCTAATACAGCACTCACAGTGAGAGCACCCTAATACAGCACTCACAGTGAGAGCATCCTAATACAGCACTCACAGTGAGAGCACTCTAATACAGCACTCACAGTGAGAGCACTCTAATACAGCACTCACAGTGAGAGCACCCTAATACAGCACTCACAGTGAGAGCACTCTAATACAGCACTCACAGTGAGAGCACCCTAATACAGCACTCACAGTGAGAGCACTCTAATACAGCACTCACAGTGAGAGCACTCTAATACAGCACTCACAGTGAGAGCACTCTAATACAGCACTCACAGTGAGAGAACTCTAATACAGCACTCACAGTGAGAGCACTCTAATACAGCACTCACAGTGAGAGCACTCTAATACAGCACTCACAATGAGAGCACTCTAATACAGCACTCACAGTGAGAGAACTCTAATACAGCACTCACAGTGAGAGCACTCTAATACAGCACTCACAGTGAGAGCACTCTAATACAGCACTCACAGTGAGAGCACTCTAATACAGCACTCACAGTGAGAGCACTCTAATACAGCACTCACAGTGAGAGCACTCTAATACAGCACTCACAGTGAGAGCACTCTAATACAGCACTCACTCAGAGAGCAGCCTAATACAGAACTCACAGTGAGAGCACTCTAATACAGCGCTCACAGTGAGAGCACTCTAATACAGCACTCACAGTGAGAGCACTCTAATACAGCACTCACAGTGAGAACACTCTAATACAGCACTCACAGTGAGAGCACTCTAATACAGCACTCACAGTGAGAGCACTCTAATACAGCACTCACAGTGAGAACACTCTAATACAGCACTCACAGTGAGAGCACTCTAATACAGCACTCACAGTGAGAACACTCTAATACAGCACTCACAGTGAGAGCACTCTAATACAGCACTCACAGTGAGAGCACTCTAATACAGCACTCACAGTGAGAGCACCCTAATACAGCACTCACAGTGAGAGCACTCTAATACAGCACACACAGTGAGAGCACTCTAATACAGCACTCACAGTGAGAGCACTCTAATACAGCACTCACAGTGAGAGCACTCTAATACAGCACTCACAGTGAGAGCACTCTAATACAGCACTCACAGTGAGCGCACCCTAATACAGCACTCACAGTGAGAGCACTCTAATACAGCACTCACTGTGAGAGAACTCTAATACAGCACTCACAGTGAGAGCACTCTAATACAGCACTCACAGTGAGAGCACTCTAATACAGCACTCACAGTGAGCGCACTCTAATACAGCACTCACAGTGAGAGCACTCTAATACAGCACTCACAGTGAGAACACTCTAATACAGCACTCACAGTGAGAGCACTCTAATACAGCACTCACAGTGAGAACACTCTAATACAGCACTCACAGTGAGAGCACTCTAATACAGCACTCACAGTGAGAGCACTCTAATACAGCACTCACAGTGAGAGCACCCTAATACAGCACTCACAGTGAGAGCACCCTAATACAGCACTCACAGTGAGAGCACTCTAATACAGCACTCACAGTGAGAGCACTCTAATACAGCACACACAGTGAGAGCACTCTAATACAGCACTCACAGTGAGAGCACTCTAATACAGCACTCACAGTGAGAGCACTCTAATACAGCACTCACAGTGAGAGCACTCTAATACAGCACTCACAGTGAGCGCACCCTAATACAGCACTCACAGTGAGAGCACTCTAATACAGCACTCACTGTGAGAGAACTCTAATACAGCACTCACAGTGAGAGCACTCTAATACAGCACTCACAGTGAGAGCACTCTAATACAGCACTCACAGTGAGAGAACTCTAATACAGCACACACAGTGAGAGCACTCTAATACAGCACTCACAGTGAGAGCACTCTAATACAGCACTCACACAGAGAGCAGCCTAATACAGCACTCACAGTGAGAGCACTCTAATACAGCACTCACAGTGAGAGCACTCTAATACAGCACTCACAGTGAGAGCACTCTAATACAGCACTCACAGTGAGAGCACTCTAATACAGCACTCACAGTGAGAGAACTCTAATACAGCACTCACAGTGAGAGCACTCTAATACAGCACTCACAGTGAGAGCACTCTAATACAGCACTCACAGTGAGAGCACTCTAATACAGCACTCACAGTGAGAGAACTCTAATACAGCACACACAGTGAGAGCACTCTAATACAGCACTCACTGTGAGAGCACTCTAATACAGCACTCACACAGAGAGCAGCCTAATACAGCACTCACAGTGAGAGCACTCTAATACAGCACTCACAGTGAGAGCACTCTAATACAGCACTCACAGTGAGAGCACTCTAATACAGCACACACAGTGAGAGCACTCTAATACAGCACTCACAGTGAGAGCACTCTAATACAGCACTCACAGTGAGAGCACTCTAATACAGCACTCACAGTGAGAGCACTCTAATACAGCACTCACAGTGAGCGCACCCTAATACAGCACTCACAGTGAGAGCACTCTAATACAGCACTCACAGTGAGAGCACTCTAATACAGCACTCACAGTGAGAGCACTCTAATACAGCACTCACAGTGAGAGCACTCTAATACAGCACTCACAGTGAGAGAACTCTAATACAGCACACACAGTGAGAGCACTCTAATACAGCACTCACAGTGAGAGCACTCTAATACAGCACTCACACAGAGAGCAGCCTAATACAGCACTCACAGTGAGAGCACTCTAATACAGCACTCACAGTGAGAGCACTCTAATACAGCACTCACAGTGAGAGCACTCTAATACAGCACTCACAGTGAGAGCACTCTAATACAGCACTCACAGTGAGAGAACTCTAATACAGCACTCACAGTGAGAGCACTCTAATACAGCACTCACAGTGAGAGCACTCTAATACAGCACTCACAGTGAGAGCACTCTAATACAGCACTCACAGTGAGAGCACTCTAATACAGCACACACAGTGAGAGCACTCTAATACAGCACTCACTGTGAGAGCACTCTAATACAGCACTCACACAGAGAGCAGCCTAATACAGCACTCACAGTGAGAGCACTCTAATACAGCACTCACAGTGAGAGCACTCTAATACAGCACTCACAGTGAGAGAACTCTAATACAGCACTCACAGTGAGAGCACTCTAACACAGCACTCACAGTGAGAGCACTCTAATCCAGCACTCACAGTGAGAGCACTCTAATACAGCACTCACAGTGACAGCACTCTAATACAGCACTCACAGTGAGAGCACTCCAATACAGCACTCACACTGAGAGTACTCTAATACAGCACACACAGTGAGAGCACTCTAATTCAGCTCTCACAGTGAGAGAACTCTAATACAGCACTCACAGTGAGAGTACTCTAATACAGCACACACAGTGAGAGCACTCTAATACAGCACACACAGTGTGAGCACTCTAATACAGCACTCACAGTGAGAGCAGCCTAATACAGCACTCACACAGAGAGCAGCCTAATACAGCACTCACAGTGAGAGCACTCTAATACAGCACTCACAGTGAGAGCACTCTAATACAGCACTCACAGTGAGAGCACTCTAATACAGCACTCACAGTGAGAGCAGTCTAATACAGCACTCACAGTGAGAGCACCCTAATACAGCACTCACAGTGAGAGCACTCTAATACTGTACAGCACTCACACTGAGAGTACTCTAATACAGCACTCACAGTGAGAGCACTCTAATACAGCACTCACAGTGAGAGCACTCTAATACAGCACTCACAGTGAGAGCACCCTAATACAGCACTCACAGTGAGAGCACTCTAATACAGCACTCACAGTGAGAGCACTCTAATACAGCACTCACAGTGAGAGCACTCTAATACAGCACACACAGTGAGAGCACCCTAATACAGCACTCACAGTGAGAGCACCCTAATACAGCACTCATAGTGAGAGCACTCTAATACAGCACTCACAGTGAGAGCACTCTAATACAGCACTCACAGTGAGAGCACTCTAATACAGCACTCACAGTGAGAGCACTCTAATACAGCACACACAGTGAGAGCACCCTAATACAGCACTCACACTGAGAGTACTCTAATACAGCACTCACAGTGAGAGCACTCTAATACAGCACTCACAGTGAGAGCACTCTAATACAGCACTCACAGTGAGAGCACCCTAATACAGCACTCACAGTGAGAGCACTCTAATACAGCACTCACAGTGAGAGCACTCTAATACAGCACTCACAGTGAGAGCACTCTAATACAGCACTCACAGTGAGAGCACTCTAATACAGCACTCACAGTGAGAGCACTCTAATTCAGCTCTCACAGTGAGAGCACTCTAATACAGCACTCACAGTGAGAGAACTCTAATGCAGCACTCACACTGAGAGTACTCTAATACAGCACACACAGTGAGAGCACTCTAATACAGCACACACAGTGAGAGCACTCTAATACAGCACTCACAGTGAGAGCAGCCTAATACAGCACTCACACAGAGAGCAGCCTAATACAGCACTCACAGTGAGAGCACTCTCATACAGCACTCACAGTGAGAGCACTCTAATACAGCACTCACAGTGAGAGCACTCTAATACAGCACTCACAGTGAGAGCACTCTAATACAGCACTCACAGTGAGAGCACCCTAATACAGCACTCACAGTGAGAGCACTCTAATACAGCACTCACAGTGAGAGCACTCTAATACTGTACAGCACTCACACTGAGAGTACTCTAATACAGCACTCACAGTGAGAGCACTCTAATACAGCACTCACAGTGAGAGCACCCTAATACAGCACTCACAGTGAGAGCACCCTAATACAGCACTCACAGTGAGAGCACTCTAATACAGCACTCACAGTGAGAGCATTCTAATACAGCACTCACAGTGAGAGCACTCTAATACAGCACTCACAGTGAGAGCACTCTAATACAGCACTCACAGTGAGAGCACTCTAATACAGCACTCACAGTGAGAGCACTCTAATACAGCACACACAGTGAGAGCACCCTAATACAGCACTCACAGTGAGAGCACCCTAATACAGCACTCACAGTGAGAGCACTCTAATACAGCACTCACAGTGAGAGCACTCTAATACAGCACTCACAGTGAGAGCACTCTAATACAGCACTCACAGTGAGAGCACTCTAATACAGCACACACAGTGAGAGCACCCTAATACAGCACTCACACTGAGAGTACTCTAATACAGCACTCACAGTGAGAGCACTCTAATACAGCACTCACAGTGAGAGCACTCTAATACAGCACTCACAGTGAGAGCACCCTAATACAGCACTCACACTGAGAGCACTCGAATACAGCACTCACAGTGAGAGCACTCTAATTCAGCTCTCACAGTGAGAGCATGGTAGCATGGTGGTTAGCATAAATGCTTCACAGGCCCAGGGTACCAGGTTCGATTCCCGGCTGGGTCACTGTCTGTGTGGAGTCTGCACGTCCTCCCCCTGTGTGCGTGGGTTTCCTCCGGGTGCTCCGGTTTCCTCCCACAGTCAAACGACGTTCAGATTAGGTGGATTGGCCATGCTAAATTGCCCTTCGTGACCAAAAAGGTGAGGAGAGGTTATTGGGTTACGGGGATGGGGTGGTGTAGACTCGATGGGCCGAATGGCCTCCTTCTGCACTGTGTGTCCTTTGTTCTATGTTCTCCCCTGATCCCCTTATTAATCAAGAACCTATCTAACTCTGTCTTGAAGACACTCAGTGATTTGGCCTCCACAGCCTTCTGCGGCAAAGAGTTCCACAGATTCACCACCCTCTGGCTGAAGAAACTCCTCCTCATCTCAGTTTTATTTTCATCCCATAAAAGAAAAAAGGAAAAACAATTTTTGTTGCTGTTACAGTCAGTGGTAACAGAAGGTAACAAATAAGCTTGAGCTAACATGGATTATGGAGAAGTATGGATTAACATGGTGAACGGGGATAAATATGGATTGACATGATTACCATGAATAAACCTACAGTGTTAACCTGGAGGAGCATAGTCAACATGAATGATTTTTGTTCATGCAGTTAATCCTTTGCTGACATGAATTTGTTTTTGTTTTTTCAGGAGTGCATTGTAGCTGGAGGCAACACGTTCTGGAAGCAATGGAGAAACCTTTATCCTACCTTGCGACAGCTTCGGCAAGTCCCAGATTTTACAGCGTGCCAACACTTTCCATTGAAAACATATCCGGTAACAGCACCTTGGAGCCGGCTAGCATGCGCAGCGGGCGCGTCGTGCTGATTCCCGCCATTTATTTCACCGTGTGCATCATCGGGCTGAGTGGGAACACCCTCATCATTCACGTCATCCTCCACTACGCCAAAATGGAGTCAGTCACCAACCTCTACATTTTGAACCTCGCCATCGCTGACGAGCTCTTCATGCTGGGCCTGCCCTTCCTGGCCATCCAGCACGCCTTGTCCTACTGGCCTTTTGGCTCGTTAATGTGCCGATTGGTCATGACGGTGGACGGGATCAACCAGTTCACCAGCATCTTCTGCCTCACCGTGATGAGCATCGACCGATACTTTGCCGTGGTGCACCCTGTTAAGTCCATCAGGTGGCGCAAACCCCACGTGGCCAAGATCATCAACGCCATGGTCTGGGCTATCTCCTTCGTGGTGGTCCTTCCAGTTGTCATCTTCTCGGATGTGAAGGCTGGCATGCACACCTGCAACATCAATTGGCCCGAGCCCATTATCATCTGGTCCACGGCATTCATCATTTACACGGCCACCCTAGGCTTCTTTGCCCCTCTGCTGGTCATTTGCCTCTGCTACCTTCTCATTGTGATCAAGGTGAAATCCTCAGGCAAGAAGGTGAGGGCCAATTCCACCAAGAGGAAGAAATCCGAGCGGCGGGTGACCTGGATGGTGGTCATCGTGGTGGCCGCCTTCGTCTTCTGCTGGCTCCCTTTCTACGTCATGAACATAGTCAACCTCGTGTCCACCATGCCCTCGGAGCCCGCCCTGGTGGGCCTCTACTTCTTCGTGGTGGTGCTGTCGTACGCCAACAGCTGCGCCAACCCCATCATCTACGGCTTCCTCTCGGACAACTTCAAGCAAGGCTTCCGCAAGGTCCTGTGCCGGACCACCAGGAAGGTGGACGACAAGAACCCGGGCAGCAGAGGGACGACCAGCACCTACATGGAGATGCGGCACATCAACAACATTGCCCAGAATGCCCAGGCGCAAGAGAACCTGCTGGCTGGCAGCTCGGAGCAGAAGATACCCAATGAAATCTTACCCAACTCAACCCAAAACGGGACACTGGAGATCAGCGACTTGTAAACCTTTGTGAAATATTGTGACTGCCCATATTGCTTTTTTGTAGTTGAATAAATCTGAATTTATCAAACCTTCTAGGCCATTTGACACGATGGGAACTGTACTGCCTAGTATTGGGTTAACGGGATTTACTGGGGGAAAGTTCCTTTGTTCGTACTCTGGTCCATGCTTCATTCCAAGGTGGTGACATTTGACCTCAGTGCCCGTTGGTTGGGGAGGCCGGGGGCAAAGGTCAATCAGGGTTTGATGCCAAGGAGCCCCAAGATCTTGCGCCCCAGCCATCAAGCAACTGGACAGCCGGGTCACGGGGCAATTGTTCACCCAACCCCTAATAGTTGTCCCAGCGGGAGGGGTGGGGAGGGGGGCCTGTTCCACAGTCACGGACCCGTCGGTCAAAGGCGAGCGCGTCGATCTGAAGGTCGGGTCCGAGCCTTAAGGAGGGAATGGGGCCAAATGGGAGGGAGGGGGAGAGGACAGTCAGCCAAGGGGGTCGGCACATTAAGACATCGGGACACATGAGTTTGGGAAAGGCAGGCGAATGGAGTTATCCCCAGCTCGTTTGGGTTGAAAAATCCATTTCAGGAGCTCCGCTACCCAGTCTGCAACCCTTTTGTGCGTTCGACCTGAATCAAGTGCCCGTATTGTATCGCAGTATTTGTACCTCATTGCGGGGATGTACGCATGCCAACTGGTTTCATAACGATTATTGTTGTGGTTACCCTTTTTCTCTCGGTGGATTAAACTTTTCAAGCGACCAGGTTATTGTGTGTCATCTATCAGCTTGAGGATTCGTTCTGTCGACCCTTTCAGTGTGATGAATATGTAAACGCGGAAGGCTCCTGAGGAGTTTTGGGAAGGCTAAACGAAAACCTGGAGCCGCAAGGAGCATTGGGCAATGTGGTACGGGTAGGTCTTCCTTCCTTTTCCTCCAGAGCCCGATTCTAAAGCGCCATGGCGACAGAATGGCGGGAAAGGGGGCCATTGGGCCTTTCGCATCCATGCCTGCTTTCTCGGGCAATCCACTCTCCCATCATCACCCCACCCCCCACCCTCCCTCCCCCACCCCGCCATTTCTCTTGCCCACCACAACTTCACACCTGTGTCCCCTATAGAACCTGAGAATTGCTTTTTCTGTGGGGAGAGTCCCATCAAACCTCTCCAAGGAGCAAGATGAAGCCAGCATCTCCAGCCTAACCCTGCGGCTAAATTTCTTCATTGCTGCCGCCATTCTGGTTAATCCCCTCTCGGAACTGAAAATACTCATTCGGTTTACGAGCGTCCGAACTCGGTCAGAGAAGCCTAAAGTTTGACAACCCTCCGGGTCATGAAATGTCTTCTCACACCAGTGCAAAATGGCTGACTCCTTATCCTTAGACTAAGGGGTTGTTGAGTATTCCCAACTTTGGAGCCAGGGAAAAGCAATCTCTTGGAATCAACCCTGTCAAGCCCTCTATGAATTATGTATCTTTCGGTGAGATTACCCCTCACTCTAAACTCCAAAGAATTTGGAGGCGTAATTTCTCCTCTTGGAAGCTCCTCATCCCAGGGGCTGGATGGTGAGGGTAGCAAAGAGGATAGGAGGACGGGAAGAGGGAACTACACACAGAGAGTTTCCAGAGAGTTCCCACACCTCAACTGCATTCATAGAATTTCTACAGCGCATAAGGAGGACATTCGGATGGTCGAGTCTGCACCGACCCTCCAAAGGAGCACTCTACCTGGATCCATTCCCGGCCTATCCCTGCAACCCCACACATTGACCATGGCCAATTCACTTAACCGGCGCATCTTTGGACTGTGCGGGGGAAACCGGAGCACCCGTAGGAAACCCACGCAGCCACGGAAAGAACAACAAAGAACAAAGAAAATTACAGCACAGGAACAGGCCCTTCGGCCCTCCCAGCCTGCGCCGATCCAGATCCTTTATCTAAACCTATCGCCTATTTTCCAAGGATCTACTTCCCTCTGTTCCCCGCCCGTTCATATATCTGTCTAGGTGCATCTTAAATGATGCTATCGTGCCCGCCTCTGCCACCTCACTGGCAAAGCCTTCCAGGCACCCACCACCCTCTGCGTAAAAAACTTTCCACGGCAAACTCCACACGGGCAGTCACCCGAGGCCAGGATCAAATCTGGGTCTCTGGCGCTGTGGGGCAGCAGTGTTAACAGTGCCGTTGTGCCACTTTGAGGAACAGTGCATGTAGTGCCGACATTCTACCACAGTGCAGTATCATTGAGCTACGATGCCATGAATGTTGCCTCAACCCAAGGCATCGAGAGCGCAGCCTGAGGCGGTCAAGGTCGCAATAGCTCGTACCCTGTATGCCACTCCAGGCAGAGGGGGAGTCTGGTATAGGCTGGGGGCCCACATTCGGAAGCTCCTTTTCAGCTTCTCGTTGTCGTACCTGCCAACCAATCAGCACCCTTTTCTGTAATGTAAAGTGTTGTGATTGTTTGAAATTTGGCGTTCCTGTGTTTGTTCTGATGAGTGCGAGATGAAAAACTTTGGTAACATGTCCTTCTTTTCAACAATATTCAAGTTGGTTGGGTATTGAACATCTGACATAATTTCTGATGGGGAAGCCGAGAAGTATATATAGGGGTGTTAGCATGTTCAATGTCGGGAACCATAGGAACACTTCCCCATCACCAATAAAGCTTCCCTCCCAGTCCATTGCAGTATTGCTCAGGAGGGGTGGGGAAGGGGGCGGGGAAAGGTGTACGTACAGAGGGAAAAACTTTGTCTTCATCTGCCGGGTCCCCCCCCCCCCCCCCCTCCCGACCTCAGCAATTTAATGCCGGGGAAGATGAGGCCTTGGACAGGCAGCCTGCCCTTGCCCCAATTGAGGCCCTTAAGCGGTCAATTATTGATCCACCTCTCCCTCCCCCAACCCTCCATTACTCTCCCCACCCTGAGACCCCCAAAACCTACCTGTCCCTGGAATCCCGGGACACAGGCTCCGGGGACTGTGCGCAGTACCAGTCCAGCCCACTGCAGCTCCCGGCACTGCAGGCATGAGTTGTCCCTGTTGTCATGGCAAATATGTTCAACATCCCGCAAAAATGGTGATTGCGGGATCTTGCTGTGCTTAATTGGGCCGCTACGTTTCCTACAGTTAAACAGTGACTACACTACACTTGTGACTACACTATCCTACACTTGTGACCACACTACACTACAAGTGACAACACTAAACTTTTGGCTGCACTACTGATTGCACTACACTTGTGACTACATATACTTGACTACACTACCCTTCTGACTGCACTACACTTGTACCACACTACACTACAAGTGACTGCACTCCACTTGTGATTACACTACACTTGTGACTCGATTACACTTGTGACTACATTACAAGTGACTACACTACACTTGGGACTATACTACTCGACAAGTGACAACACTTTACAAAGTACTTCATTAGTTCAGACTGCAGCGGTTCAAGATCATAGAATTTACAGTGCAGAAGGAGGCCATTCGGCCCATCGAATCTGCACCGGCTCTTGGAAAGTGCACCCTACCCAAGGTCAACACCTCCACCCTATCCCCCATAACCCAGTAACCCCACCCAACACTAAGGGCAATTTTGGACACTAAGGGCAATTTATCATGGCCAATCCACCTAACCTGCACATCTTTGGACTGTGGGAGGAAACCGGAGCACCCGGAGGAAACCCACGCACACACGGGGAGGATGTGCAGACTCCGCACAGACAGTGACCCAAGCCGGAATCGAACCTGGGACCCTGGAGCTGTGAAGCGATTGTGCTATCCACAATGCTACCGTGCTGCCCTGAAGATGGTGGCTCACCACCACCTTCTGAAGGTTAATCAGGGATGGGCAATGAATGGTGACCGAGCCGGCGACGCCCACTTCCCCTGAACGAATACATTTAAAAAACAAAGTGTAAGTCTGGTTGTCGTGAAAGGCGCTGCATCGATGAAAGGTTTTCGAAGGTTTATACATTAACGTGGAGAAATTGTGACTCGACAAGCATTTCTGAAAAATGTAATCATGCGTAAAGGGCAATGGAAACCGTACAGGCTCATCATTCAGTAACTGTCAGCTTTGTCCCACAATAGCGGCAATAGGATTCCACCCAATTTTGACGACGGACGGGGGGGGGGGGGGGGGGGGGAGGGGGGGGCAGGTATCTCATCATTGTCTGGGACACGCTCATCCAAACATTTGCCCCATGAAATTTAGCCCTTAGCCATCTCAGCGAGCAACGCAAATGGCCGTTGACTTCGTCAGGACGAGCCCGCTGGCGGCCAATGGCGATCATGCTCCGCCTCTGGAAAGCTTACCATGGTTAGGGTGGGGGAGAGGAGTGGAAAATCCCGGCCCGAGATTGATAGACTTTTCTTCAGCAAGTGTATTAAGGGATGCGAATCAAAGGATGGTCGGTGCGGGTAAGGTTCAGATCAATCATGATCTGATAGCAGAACAGACCCAAAGGGTTTGCTTACCCTATTCCAGATCTGACTGACTCTTCCTGATGCCTTTTCAGATCCGTCTAAATGACAACACCGTCGTGGGAACGTTGGTGTTTTACGGCGGCAAAAGCGGTGCCGAACCCTCACTGGTTCCGGGATCGGTGAGGAGCGAGCAGCGGCTCTGGGTAAAACTACCGGTCCCCATACCAAAAATGGGCGGGTCCATGGCTGTGCATGCGCAGGGCGACGAGCCCCGGACCACCTCCCCACATGGTGCCGGCCCCGCATGGACCCGACCTGCCAGATAGCGTCTCCCTGTAACCCCCCTCGTCACCCCCGGACCACCTCCCCACCGGTCCCCCAGCCTGTCCGAAGCCCCCTCTCCCCCCACCCCGCCCCCCGCCCAGCCAGCGGCACGGCTCACCCCTCCCCCCCCGACTGTGGCGTCACTTCACCTACTTTACCGGCTCGGAAAGAAGTCCGAGCTTAGCCTCTCACGCCGTCTCCACGTATTTTTAAGTTGGAATTTTTGAAACATTGGCGGCGACCTACAGTCCGGACCGTGCCCTGGCGGTGTTGCGGCGAGTAGGTGGCGGCAGATCCCGCTTCCAGGATCTACCCGGCTCACCGCGCCTGGCGAGATCTAACGGGGTCCCGTGAGTTGTCGCGCGCAGAACCCCGCCCACTGTGGGCAGGATCAAGTATTTGGAAAATCTGAGTGAAAATTGGAGTGGAACAGCTAGTCTGGGCAGAGCGTTCCCACTGAGGCCTGCATTGCTACAAAGTCCCGTTTAATCGTGGCGTTTCTCGGCACTTCGGTCACCCAGTTTGGTTAGGTCGCGTCCGAAAGTTTGCTTTCCCCTATGGAAGCCTTCACCTGTTTTTTTCCTCATCTTACATCATATCCCGCAGGGAACATACAGGGTGGGAACCATCATCATCCCGTAAAGTACGAGCTCCCCCGCTGAGGGGCGGGGTTACTCCATTTAGCGACGTATGAAAGGTCGGCCGGCCAAAGATCCGTGAGGGATCTACCGGGAAGTGTATATAACATGACTGTAAATAAACCAAAGTTCTTTAATCTTACTCAGTGTGAACTCCCCGTGTCCGTATTAAACGACCCACTTTCCTTTCATCACCATTCAATAACATTGACCTGATTGACGTGCACACAATTATGAGGGATACAGATAGGGTAGATAGGCACCTTTCCCCTTCGCTGAGGGGTCCTTCACCAGGGGCCACAGGTTGAAGATAAAAGCGAATTACTGCGGATGCTGGAATCTGAAACAAAAACAGAAAATGCTGGAAAATCTCAGCAGGTCTGGCAGCGTCTGTGGAGAGGGAAGCAAGCTGACATTTCGAGGCTGGACTCGAAACATCAGCTCCCTCCTCTCTCCACAGAGGCTGCCAGACCTGGTGAGAGAGCCCAGCATTTCCTGTTTCTGGCACGGATGTGAGGTAAGGGGCAGGAAATTTAGGGGGGGCTTTGAGGGAAATCTTTTTTCACCCGTGTGGTAGTATGGCTAGAGAGATCATATTACCGGAGAACCAGGCTGCCATTGGTACAGCAGCCTCGCTGCCCATTGGCCCAGGCAAGTCATGTGCCTCTTTGCCAATTGGTTGTGGCTGGTCATGTGACCCCTCACCGATTGGCTGAGAGGTTGGTAGCTCCGCCTACAAGGCGGAGTATAAGAGCTCGTGTTGGCTGGCAGTCGGCCTTTCTCTGTACGACCACTGCCGGGCTCACATCTAGCGTATTAAAGCCTGTTGTTTGGAACTTCACTACGACTCCAGTCCAATTGATGGTGCATCAACCCAGAGGGCGGTGGGAAGCTGGAACTCGCTGCCTGACAGGGCGGTAGAGGCGATGGGAACCCTCACAACATTTCAGCAGCATTTCGGGGAGCACTTGAAACGCCGTCGCGTACACGGCTACGGGCCAAGTGCTGGGAAGTGGGATTAGAGTGGATAGGTACTGGAGGAAACACGGTGGGCCGTGCAGCAAACAAAATGGCTCCCTAACTTAGGATCTTCATTCTGACACGCATCACCCAAAACCTGCATCTGTACTTTCTCTCAAAATGCTGACTGAAAAATTCCGGAATGTTCCATTAGCTGGTGAGGTTTTGCCCAAAAACCCGCAGGGGATGGCGCGGGGGTGGGGTGTGGGGGGGGGGGGGGGGGGGGGGGGGGGGGGTGGCGCGGGGGATGGGACATATCCACCCTTCTCTCTGCAAAATTCTCACTTTCTCGCTTTCAGCCCCCCCCCCCCCCACCGCACTACCCCCGCCACTCACTTTTCAATGACTCTGTTATACTTCTTCAAGTACGGTTGCTAAGCAACAGCTGGCAGCCCTATCATTTTCGGAGCAGCTTCAATTAAAAACGAGAGTTTGACGAGATGCCAATGAGCGACAACCTTGTTCAGCGGCGGTCTCGGCTAATGAGGTTTTATCGTTTAATGCTTTTGACATTTAGAATGGGGAGGGAGTGAATTAGCGAGGACATAAAGCAGAATTCTGGTCGGAGTTAATTGTTAGACTCTCCAGTTCGTATCATGTTGTATTTCAACTTCGGCTTTGACCTCTGGGAGTTATGTAGAATTACATGGCGCTTACAGCACAATGGAAACAGGCCGTTTCGCCCAACTGGTTTATGCTGGTACGTATATTCCACACAAACCTCTTCCCACCCTTCTTCGTTGCATCCTATCAACATAATTCCTTCCCGCTCCCATCGCACCAGGAGTGCATCTGCACTGTTCACTCCGGCTACTTATTCCAGCGGCGATTCCATACTCTGGGGGAGGTTTTCTAGTACTCTTCGGGAGGGTTTAAACTAATTTGGCAGGGGAATGGGAACCGGATCTGTAGTCCAGCAACTAAGGAAGCCGATATTCAGGACGCCAAAGCACGTAGTGATGCAGTGGGGAAGGTAACACTGACAAAGGAGAGTACTTGCAGGCAAGGAGATGGGTTGAAGTGTGTATACTTTAATGCAAGAAGCATCAGGAATAAGGTGGGTGAACTTAAGGCATGGATCGGTACTTGGGACTACGATGTGGTGGCCATCACGGAAACTTGGATAGAAGAGGGGCAGAAATGGTTGTTGGAGGTCCCTGGTTATAGATGTTTCAACAAGATTAGGGAGGATGGTAAAAGAGGTGGGGGGGGGGGGGGTGGCATTGTTAATTAGAGATAGTATAACAGCTGCAGAAAGGCAGTTCGAGGGGGATCTGCCTACTGAGGTAATATGGGTTGAAGTCAGAAATAGGAAAGGAGCAGTCACCTTGTTGGGAGTTTTCTATAGGCCCCCCAATAGCAGCAGAGATGTGGAGGAACAGATTGGGAGACAGATTTTGGAAAGGTGCAGAAGTCACAGGGTAGTAGTCATGGGTGACTTTAACTTCCCAAACATTGAGTGGAAACTCTTTAGATAAAATAATTTGGATGGGGTAGTGTTTGTGCAGTGTGTCCAGGAAGCTTTTCTAACACAGTATGTAGATTGTCCGACCAGAGGGGAGGCCATATTGGATTTAGTACTTGGTAATGAACCAGGGCAGGTGATAGATTTGTTAGTGGGGGAGCATTTTGGAGGTAGTGACCACAATTCTGTGACTTTCACTTTAGTTATGGAGAGGGATAGGTGCGTGCAACAGGGCAAGGTTTATAATTGGGGGATGGGTAAATACAATGCTGTCAGACAAGAATTGAAGTGCAGAAGTTGGGACATAGGCTGTCAGGGAAGGACACAAGTGAAATGTGGAACTTGTTCAAGGAACAGGTACTGCGTGTCTTTGATATGTATGTCCCTGTCAGGCAGGGAAGAGATGGTCGAGTGAGGGAACCATGGTTGACAAGAGAGGTTGAATGTCTTCTTAAGAGGAAGAAGGAGACTTATGTAAGGCTGAAGAAACAAGGTTCAGACAGGGCGCTGGAGGGATACAAGATAGCCAGGAGGGAACTGAAGAAAGGGATTAGGAGAGCTAAGAGAGGGCATGAAAAATCTTTGGCAGGTAGGATCAAGGAAAACCCCAAGGCCTTTTACACATATGTGAGAAATATGAGAATGACTAGAGCGAGGGTAGGTCCGATTAAGGACAGGAGCGGGAGATTGTGTATTGAGTCTGAAGAGATAGGAGAGGTCTTGAACAAGTATTTTTCTTCGGTATTTACAAATGAGAGGGGCCATATTGTTGGAGAGGACAGTGTGAAACAGACTGATAAGCTCGTGGAGATACTTGCCAGGAAGGAAGATGTGTTGCACGTTTTGAAAAACTTGAGGATAGACAAGTCCCCCGGGCCTGACGGGATATATCCAAGGATTCTATGGGAAGCAAGAAATGAAATTGCAGAGCCGTTGGCAATGATCTTTTCGTCCTCGCTGTCAACAGGGGTGGTACCACAGGATTGGAGAGTGGTGAATGTCGTGCCCCTGTTCAAAAAAGGGAATAGGGATAACCCTGGGAATTACAGACCAGTTAGTCTTACTTCGGTGGTAGGCAAAGTAATGGAAAGGGTACTGAGGGATAGGATTTCTGAGCATCTGGAAAGGCACGGCTTGATTAGGGATAGTCAGCACGGATTTGTGAGGGGTAGGTCTTGCCTTACAAGTCTTATTGACTTCTTTGAGGAGGTGACCAAGCATGTGGATGAAGGTAAAGCAGTGGATGTAGTGTACATGGATTTTAGTAAGGCATTTGATAAGGTTCCCCATTGTAGGCTTGTGCAGAAAGTAAGGAGGCATGGGATAGTGGGAAATTTGGCCAGTTGGATAACAAACTGGCTAACCGATAGAAGACAGAGAGTGGTGGTGGATGGCAAATATTCAGCCTGGAGCCCAGTTATCAGTGGTGTACCGCAGGGATCAGTTCTGGGTCCTCTGCTGTTTGTGATTTTCATTAACGACTTGGATGAGGGAGTTGAAGGGTGGGTCAGTAAATTTGCAGATGATACGAAGATTGGTGGAGTTGTGGATAGTGAGGAGGGCTGTTGTCGGCTTCAAAGAGACATAGATAGAATGCAGCGCTGGGCTGAGAAGTGGCAGATGGAGTTTAACCCTGACAAGTGTGAGGTTGTCCATTTTGGAAGGACAAATATGAATGCGGAATACAGGGTTAACGATAGGGTTCTTGGCAATGTGGAGGAGCAGAGAGATCTTGGGGTCTATGTTCATAGATCTTTGAAAGTTGCCACTCAAGTGGATAGAGCTGTGAAGAAGGCCTATGGTGTGCTAGCGTTCATTAGCAGAGGGATTGAATTTAAGAGCCGTGAGGTGATGATGCAGCTGTACAAAACCTTGGTCAGGCCACATTTGGAGTACTGTGTGCAGTTCTGGTCGCCTCATTTTAGGAAGGATGTGGAAGCTTTGGAAAAGGTGCAAAGGAGATTTACCAGGATGTTGTCTGGAATGGAGAGTAGGTCATACGAGGAAAGGTTGAGGGTGCTAGGCCTTTTCTCATTAGAACGGAGAAGGATGAGGGGCGACTTGATAGAGGTTTATAAGATGATTAGGGGAATAGATAGAGTAGACAGTCAGAGACTTTTCCCCCGGGTGGAACACACCATTACAAGGGGACATAAATTTAAGATAAATGGTGGAAGATATAGAGGGGATGTCAGAGGTAGGTTCTTTACCCAGAGAGTAGTGGGGGCATGGAATGCACTGCCTGTGGAAGTAGTTGAGTCGGAAACGTTAGGGACCTTCAAGCGGCTATTGGATAGGTACATGGATTAGGGTAGAATAATGGAGTGTAGGTTAACTTCTTAAGGGCAGCACGGTAGCATTGTGGATAGCACAATTGCTTCACAGCTCCAGGGTCCCAAGTTCGATTTCGACTTGGGTCACTGTCTGTGTGGAGTCTGCACATCCTCCCCGTGACTGCGTGGGTTTCCTCCGGGTACTCTGGCTTCCTCCCACAGTCCAAAGATGTGCAGGTTGGGTGGATTGGCCATGAAAAATTGTCCAAAATTCTATGATTAACCTAGGACAAAAGTTCGGCGCAACATCGTGGGCCGAAGGGCCTGTTCTGTGCTGTATTTCTCTATCACTCTATCTATCACTCTAAGCATAGCGACACAGTGGTCAGCTCTGCAGCCTCACAGCGCCAGGGACCCAGGTTTGATTCAGTTGGGTGTCTGTGTGAGTTTCCTCCGGGTGCTCCGGTTTCCTCTCACAGTCCAAAGATATGCAGGCCAGGTGGATTGCTAAATTGTCCCTTAGCGTCCAAAGACATGCAGGTTAGGTGGATTGGCCATGCCAAATTGCCCCTCAATGTCCAAAGATGTG
This sequence comes from Scyliorhinus canicula, assembly GCF_902713615.1. Lineage (NCBI taxonomy): Eukaryota > Metazoa > Chordata > Chondrichthyes > Carcharhiniformes > Scyliorhinidae > Scyliorhinus > Scyliorhinus canicula. Next base: position 12,186,324 of record NC_052168.1, read on the forward strand.
CAGGGTAGGTTACGGGGTCATGGAGATAGGGCAGGGTGGACAGGAGAGTGGACCTGGGTAGGGTGCTCTCTCGGAGGGTTGATGCAGACTGGATGGGTCGAATGGCCTCCTTCTGCACTGTAAGGATTCTACAATTCTATGATTTTTGAAAGAGCTTTATCCAGGAATTCGTTCTTGGATTAATCAGTGACTATCTTTTATCCGTGGTCCGAATTTTGGGTTCGCCAGTGGGAAAATCTCTTTCAAACTCTATTATCGTTTTATAGTCCTCCATCAGGCCTTTCCTTTTCCAAAGTGATGCGCGATCAATGAACGCAGAAACAAAGGAGTAGTCCGAATCGAAGGCTTTAATCTGCAAGAAGTGGGCCCGGCAGCAGGAGTACAGAAATGACCTGGCTGCTGGGAAACACGGGTCCTTATACCCGGCCTCGTAGGCGGAGCTACCTTCCTCTCGACCAATGAGAAGGCAACACTTGGGCCAATGGGCAGCGACCCTTCTACACCAATCACAGCTCACACTGCCAGGTACCGTAATACCCCATGTCATACTACCACACAAAGGAAAGAATCCCAGCCCGCCTCGACAGGTAGAACCTCATGGTCCGGCCACATCTGAAAACGTGAGGGAAATGTGTGACGATAATACCTTCAGAAGGAGGAGGCAAACAAATGCGGAATAAAGGGCCTGTGCTTCGGTCTTGTGCTTCTCAGAAAAATGGCACCCTAAACTAATTACTTTGGGCATGGTTGCTACGGAGACAAACAAGGCAGCCATTTTGCCCAAGCTTGGTTGATACCCAGAAGGGGCTTATTTGGTAAAGGCTGGGTGGGCCGCCCATTGTACCGCTGCGCGAGCGACAGAGCCCAGAACTCTACATATTTCCGCAATCTCAGTGTGATTCTGATCCTATCTCTCCATTTGGTTCCTCATTTTTTTAAACCAGAGAGGGCCACTGCATTTAGAACAAAATGCAATGCCAATTTCTGCCTCGATAAGTTCCTTTCAGCTTTGCCTTTTCAGGTTCCAATTGCAAACAAGCGAGCGTCGACGTGAAGGTTGGAGGTGCCAAACTCCCTTTGTATCTGTTACTCGAGAAAGGGACCCTGCATTTCTGAACTTGTCAGCAGAAGGCCAGCAGACAGATGGAAAGACACCCACAGGCTCCCCCCAAGCCACGCACACCATCCTGACTTGGAATTATTTATTTTTTTTATATAATTTTTTATTGGAATTTTTTACAGAAAATATAAAACATAACGACAAACAATGAAATGCAACAAAATAACCCATAATAACTGTGACACCCCCAGACCGTATCGGCGCATATATCACATCCCCCCACCCCCCCCAACCCTAATGAACAACAAAAGAACTTTAAAAATATTAAAATTAAATAAACAAACATAGTCATTGTCGGCCCCCCCCTTTTCCCTCCCCTTTTCCCTCCCCGGGTTGTTGCTGCTACTGTCCCCGTACCCTATCGTTGAGCCAGAAAGTCGAGAAAAGGCTGCCACCGCCTAAAGAACCCTTGTACCGACCCTCTCAGGGCGAATTTGACCTTCTCTAGTTTAATGAAACCCGCCATGTCATTGATCCAGGTCTCCACACTTGGGGGTCTCGCATCCTTCCATTGTAGCAAGATCCTTCGCCGGGCTACTAGGGACGCAAAGGCCAGCACACCGGCCTCTTTCGCCTCCTGCACTCCCGGCTCCACCCCAACCCCAAAAATCGCGAGTCCCCATCCTGGCTTGACCCTGGATCCTACCACCCTCGACACCGTCCTCACCACCCCCTTCCAGAACTCCTCCAGTGCCGGGCATGCCCAGAACATATGGGCATGGTTCGCTGGACTCCCCGAGCACCTGACACACCTGTCTTCACCCCCAAAGAACCTACTCATCCTCGTCCCAGTCATGTGGGCCCGGTGCAGCACCTTGAATTGGATGAGGCTAAGCCGCGCACACGAGGAGGAAGAATTAACCCTCTCCAGGGCATCAGCCCATGTCCCGTCTTCGATCTGTTCCCCCAGTTCCCCCTCCCACTTCGTTTTCAGCTCCTCTACTGACGCCTCCTCCGCCTCCTGCATAACCTTGTAGATATCAGATATCTTCCCCTCTCCGACCCAGACCCCCGAAAGCACCCTGTCGCTCACCCCCCTCGCGGGAAGCGAAGGGAATCCCTCCACCTGCCGCCTAGCAAATGCCTTTACCTGCAGATACCTGAACATGTTCCCCGGGGGGAGCCCAAATTTCTCCTCCAACTCCCCTAGGCTCGCAAACCTCCCATCAATAAACAGGTCCCTCAGCTGTCTGATGCCCGCTCTGTGCCAACCCTGAAATCCCCCATCAATGTTCCCCGGGACGAACCTATGGTTCCCCCTTAACGGAGCCTCCATCGAGCCCCCCACTTCTCCCCTATGTCGCCTCCACTGCCCCCAAATCTTGAGGGTAGCCGCCACCACCGGACTCGTGGTATACCTCGTGGGAGGGAACGGCCACGGTGCCGTTACCAGGGCCCCCAGGCTTGTATCGCCACAGGACGCCCTCTCCATCCGTTTCCATGCTGCCCCCTCCCCCTCCATTACCCACTTGCGCACCATCGACACATTGGCCGCCCAATAATACCCCGAGAGATTGGGTAACGCCAGCCCCCCACCATCTCTACCCCGCTCCAAGAAGACCCTCTTCACCCTCGGGGTCCCATGCGCCCAAACAAAGCTCATGATGCTGCTAGTCACCCTTCTAAAAAAGGCCCTAGGGATAAAGATGGGCAAACACTGAAAAAGGAACAAGAACCTCGGGAGAACCGTCATTTTGACGGACTGCACTCTACCCGCCAACGATAGCGGCACCATGTCCCACCTTTTAAATTCCTCTTCCATCTGCTCCACCAGCCTGGTAAAATTAAGCTTATGGAGAGCTGACTTGGAATTATAATGTCCAGTTCCTTCGCTATCGCCGCGTCCAATTCCTGGATTCCCCCCCCAACAGGGGAAAAAAAAAGTTTGGACCACAGACACCCCACAGTGCCGGAGTAAACTATTCAGCCCATCGAGTCTGCTCCAAACCTGTGAAAGAGCACCCTAACTAGGCCCAGCCCCCCTTCCCGATCCCCTAACCCCACCCAACCTGCACATCTTTGGACACTAAGTGGCAATTTAGACTTGGCCAATTCTGCTAACCCTCTCATCTTTGGACTGTGGGGGGAAACCGGAGCACCCGGAGGAAACCCACGCGGACACGGGGAGAACGTGCAAACTCCGCACAGACAGTGACCCAAGGCCAGAATCAAACCTGGGCCCCTGGCGCTGTGAGGCAGCAGTGCTAACCACAGCGCCAATGTGCCATCAGCATTGTTATTTCCCAGTATTTACTGGGATCCATTTTAAGGTATACAACACCAGTTCGGATACGTATTCCCATTTCCTCGTTTTTGCTGTTTTTTCCATTCTGGGAAATTCATAGAAGTTAATTCATAGAATTTACAGTGCAGAAGGAGGCCATTCGGCCCATCGAGTTGGTACCGGCTCTTGGAAAGAGCATCCTACCCAAGCCCACACCACCACCCCTATCCCCATAACCCCACCCAACACTGAGGGCAATTTATCACCTGACCTGCACATTTTTGGACTGTGAGAGAAAACCGGAGCACCCGGAGGAAACCCACGCACAATCTGGAGCTGAGTGGGACAGAACAGCAAGATCCCACCCTCCGCTGAGTCAGCACAACTTTGACACAGGTGATCTACTCAAGTGAGGACCTGTTGGGCTTTTGGTGGCCACGATTCCCTGGGACAGTGGGGGCAGGGTGGCGTTGTGGTATTGTCACTGGACTAGTAACCCAGAGACCCAGGGTAATGCTCTGGGGACCTGGGTTCAAGTCCCACCACGGCAGATGGTGAAATTTGAATTCAATAAAAATCTGGAATTAAACGTCTAACGATGACCAGGAGAACCCTTGTCGCAAAAACCCATCTGTTCACTAAGGCCTTCAGGGAAGGAACTCTGCCTTCTTTACCAGGTCTGGCCTACATATGAATCCAGGCCCCACACAGCAATACGGTTGACCCTTAACTGCCCCCTACTAAAATGGCCCAGCGAGCCACTCAGTTCGAGGGCAATTAGGGATGGGCAACAAATGCTGGCCCAGCCGGCGACGCCCACATCCCAAGAACGATGTAAAAATATCTGTCAGTCCCAACTTTAAAGATACTGAACGATGAATCATTCACAACCCTCTGGGGTGGAGAATTCCAAAGATTCACCAACCTCCTGAAGTTATGTCTCCACATCTCGGCTCTAAATGGTTAGCCCCCTTATCCCGAGACTGTGCACCCCCACCCTGCCCGCCCAATGTGTTTGGATTCTCGGACCCAGCAATCTCTCAGCGTCCATCCTGTCGGACCCCTCCCCCTCAGCATCGTGTGCGTTTGAATGAGATCGCCTCCCATTCTTCAAAGCTCCGGACAACGTAGGCCCAGTTTACTCAGCCTCCCATGACAGGACAACCCCCTCATCCCAGGGTCCGGCCTAGTGAACCTTCGCTGTTCCGCCTCCAGTGCAGTGATGACCTGTCTTAAACACGGTGACCAGGGGTCGAGTTACTCGTCGCAGGATTCCCGGCCTCCGGCCTGGCTTTGCAGCCACAGGGAAGGCTGATCCAGTTTGGTTTCTGGTCAATGGTAACCACCAGGATGTTGGCGAGTGCGTTCGTGGGATTCTGCCCGAAGTGTCAAATTTGCATTTTCTGATTGGTTGAAAGAAAACAAGAACAACTTGCATTTATATAGCACCTTTAATGCGGTAAAATGTCCCGAGGCACTTCACAGAGGCCTAGTCAGACAATAATTAACACTGAGCCCAAGAACGAGACATTAGCACACATGACCAAAACCTTGGTCAAAGAGGTAGGTTTTAAGCAGTGTCTTTAGGAGGGGAGATAGAGGGAGAGAAATAGAAAGGGCGAGGTAGAGAGGGAGAGAAACAGAGAGAGCGAGAGAGAGAGAGAGAGGCAGAAAGGGTAAGGGATAGAGTTCCAGAGAACTGGGGCCGGAGAGCCAATGGCATAGCTGCCAATGGTGGAATGAGGGGACTGGGGGGGGGGGGGGGGGTGCATTGGAGGCTCATGTCTGGGCTCTCCGATTAGATCAATGTGTCTGGTGGCATAACGGCACAGTGGTTAGCACTGCTGCCTTACAGCACCAGGGACCCGGGTTCGATTCCGACCTTGGGCGACTGTCCATGTGGAGTTTGCACGTGCTCCCCATGTCTGCGTGGGTTTCCTCCGGGTGCTCCGGTTTCCTCCCACAGTCCAAAGGTGTGCAGGTTAGGTGGATTGGCCGTGATAAATTGCCCCTTAGCGTACAAAAGGTTAGATGGGCTTACTGGGGATAGAGTGGGGGGAGAGGGCGGGAGGATTAAGTAGGGTGCACTTTCCAAGGGCCGGTGTAGACTCGATGGGCCAAATGGCCTCCTTCTGTACTGTTAATTCTACGATTCTAAGGACAGCAGGCTATTTTGTGCCGTATCGGATTGGTTATTCCTTACAGGGACATTAATTAATTCAGAACTGCAAAATAGAAGTTGCCATGGAAGGCACCCAGCAAATGTGCAGAAGGGTTAGCACACCTTCATGCTGACATGACGCTGAGCCCATTGACAAATTCTCTGCCACTAGTCAAACAGGGGTTCCCTTCCACCTTTGACCTGGCCTACTAATGATCCAGTCCAGCTACTGTCTAACGGGCTTATCTCTGTGACCCCACCACATTCCCTTTGTGTCACCCTGCTGCTTTCACCCAGCCAGTTAGCCTTTGCTTGCAAGCAACACTGTGCGGAACGTGCTAACAGCTTAATGGATTCAGAGGGTCACTGTTTTTTTAACCTTAATGCAATGTGTTGTGAATTGTTTCCACATTTGCGGCATTGTTTTACACATGACAATGAAATGAAATGAAAATCGCTTATTGTCACGAGTAGGCTTCAATGAAGTTACTGTGAAAAGCCCCTAGTCGCCACATTCCGGCGCCTGTCCGGGGAAGCTGGTACGGGAATCGAACCGTGCTGCCGGCCTGCTTTAAAAGCCAGCGATTCAGCTGAGTGAGCTATGGCAACAAAGCTCTTCGAAAATTCTCTCCGCTCCCACTATGATTGAACACACTTATATATTATTAAAAATCTTGCATGCACTTCACGCACATTAAGTTGACTTTCTGCAGTCGTGATTATTCATCGCCCGTTTAAAAAAAAAAAATCTGAGACCTAAAGCATTTTGTCTTTTCTTATTTTTACCTCGACATTTCCCACTCAATTCTTTATGTGAACCGTCGCGCTGCAGTTGCAGACTCTGACCACTTGGCGGGCCCGTGGAGCAGGTCTTCCTGCTCTGAGTCAACAACAGAGGCATGCATCTCTGTAGCACCTATAATGTTGTAAAGCGCTCCTAGTTGCTTCACATGAGCATGCTCGAACAACATTTAGCACCAAGCCACATGTGGCTAAAAGCTTTGTCAAAGAGGTAGGTTTCAAGGAGTGTCTTAAAGAGGAGAGAGAGGTGGAGAGGCTTGGAAAGGGAATTTCAGGTGTTGTCAACATATGTGAAAAAATACTATATTAATCAATTATGGAAAACATCAGAAGCATTAATGTTATCTAACAAATCGCTTTCAGACTAATGTTATGACATTGCTTAACAGCTATTGGAATGAACACTTCACACCAGCATGGTATTCAATCGTTCTGTTTTGAGCCTGGTACCTGATCTATGCTCACTGTGCTTGATTGGTTGAGTCTGGGCGTGGACTCAGAGTAAAGTAAACAGATACTGCAGAAGCTACGATAAGCTGAGCTGTAAGCATGAGTTCAGACATTTGTGACCGCAGGGATAGTGTAAAGTACGGCAAAGCACTTCTAAACTAGTGTCATCTCTGCATTGCTCCGAGATACGTGAAAATATACCAAGCCCTGTACACTTCAGCGTAGCAATATATCTCCAAAGTATATGTTAGTTAGGTTGATAAAGAGATGGCAGATTATTTGAGGAATGTTATAAATGTGGTAAAATAGAGTCCTTTTCTCCTTTTATAAGGGGCAAAACCCCGTGAATAAGACATTTGACAGCAAGATCAAATGAGTGAGCTGGGTTTCAAAGTCATGTTGGCTGTCATCACGGGAGTGTCTTGTTGCTAACAGGCCTTGAGCGATCCCTCGCCCGGGCTGTTGGCCCACCGTGTTGAGATTGGCGCATGGGAGGGCAGGAAACATTTCCATAAGCCCCTGGAATTCAAAGTCCAATAATGACCACGTCGTGAAGAGAAAAACCCCCACCTGGTTCACATACGTCCTATAGGGGAGGAAGGAAACCTGCCAGCCTTCCCTGGAACGGCCTCCGACTGACCCCATGACCCACAGTAATGCGGTCCACTCTTAAATTGCCCAAAAAGGTTCGGTAGGGTTGCCGGGTTATGGGGTTGGGGTGGTGGTGTGGGCCTGGGCGGAGTTTCTTTCGAAGGGTCGGGGTAGATTCGATAGGCCGAATGGCCTCCTTCTGCGCTGTGGGGATTCCATGATTCTAAATGCCTTACCCCCTCAAGAGCAATTAGAGATGGGCAATCCATTCTCGCCAGTGTCCACCATGTTCTGCAAATGACGATGCATGAGTGGGGATAAAGTCGATGGTGGCCCCATTACGCAAGGCCCTAATTTCAGCCCAGCGCAACAACAACAAAAAAATGTTCATTTATATAGCACCTTGGCATGCACGTAGCCCCTCAACAGAGCACTGGCCAGCCAATTTAGCATTTTGGAAAGTGCAGCCATTGTCGAAACTCAGCAGCCAGTCCGCGCACAGCAAGATCCCACAAACGGGCAACGACTGGCCACGCGGTTTCAGCGATGCCGCTGAGGGGCTGAATCGTTGGCCAGGAGATTTCCCCTCCTTGGAACAGTGCCACGAGACCCAGCTGAGAGGGACGATCAAAGGTCTACTTCTGGCATCTCATCCAAAATTGGCGGGAGCGCCCTGCGGTCGGGCGCTTTGAACGCCACCATAGATTTTCTGCAACCACCCCGCCCCGCCCCCTTGCTCCTGGAGCAAGTCTCGAACCCATGACCTTCCAACTCAAAAGGGTCCACCTGCTGAACCGCATGGAACACAGTGGAGTAAAGCCCCCTTCCCGACACGTGGACCACCTGAAGAATAAAGGAAGGGGGGGCGGGGGGGGAATGGAAATATAATTTGTTTCCTTGTAAACATTGACCCTCAAGAAAAGATTCTTTTGACAGTACCCTGTGACGGGCAGTTTCCATTCGATTCAAAGGGATGTTCCCCAGTTTTGTTCTGAACGTAATTGGAGGCAGATTAGACAACGGGAAGTTCCAACAATTTCCAACCCCCCCCTTCGGTACTGTTCAATTTAAATACACTCATCCAAATTTGGTCCACCAACTGAGGGAGATCTGGACTATCTGAGGCTCTTTGTTCGCAAATACTGAGAGGGATTTTCTATGCAGGCTGCCCTGGTGGGTCCTGCCATTTTCAACAGGGGGTTTCCCATCGGATGAACCCCTCACCGCCGTGTAACCCGAGGCGGAGGAGAGGGGGAGGGCCGTCGGCCGCGCCGTAAAGTTCCGGGCAAGACGTTAAACTTCTGAGGTCAACTTGAAAGATCCCATGGCACTATTTTGAAGCATTCTCTCTCCCCCCCCCCACTCCCCACCCCCACCCCAACGCACCACCCCACTCCATAACCGATTACCCCTCAGCCAACACCCAACGAGATGTTTGGGTGAATTATCCGATTTCGCCCGCCGCGGGAATCGTCGCCGCCGGGGTGGAAAACGTGGTGGAACGTCGGCAGCTTCGTTGGGCTGCGGGGTGGGGGAGAGGAGGTGGGGGGGGGGGGGGGGGGCAGGTGGGGGGTGGGGGGGGGATTTCCAGTCTCGGGGTGGGCCCGCGGGACGGGAAAGCTTCGCCCACTCCCTAGTCACCGTCGCGGTGTCGTTGGCGGGGGTTTGCTGCTCCGATTGGCCGCCATGGTTCCTACGTCGCTACATCTCCCTAAAATTAGATTAGCGGTGGCTGTAAAGCACTTTGGCACTAGCATAGGCCGTGGATGGTGCTATGGAAATGAGATTCCTCTTTTTTAAATGGAAACGGAGGAGAATATTGATATTTAAGAAAAGCGGAGGGGGGCGGGGAGGGGGTAGATGAATCATGTCTGCACACTCTGTTCCTTGAACTTACCCTGTTTTGTTGAAAACTACATTTGATCTTGGTTCCCCATCTGGGTTGCCATTGGAGACATTAAATGTTAACGCAATGGATTTTTTGTGCACAATCCATTACTATAAAAGAGAGATGCAGGACCTAAATTTAGCCTTTCATTTTGGTCTTTTTTTTAATCTTTGCTTTGAAGAAGTATATATATATTATTGACAGCAACAAGGCTTTTCTTTAAATAAAAAGCTCAACATGGGTGATTCTAGATTAGTAAAGTGAAGACTTTCTTTTCTGAAAGCTGAGGAAACAGTCCCATTTATAACTTAATGGCTCCCCCCCCCCCCCCCCCCCCACCGCGACAGATAACATTTCGCCGCATAGAGAGGGAGGGTGGGGGGTGGGCGGGGAGAGAGTAAAAGATAATTATTAAGGGGTGGTTCAGTACAAGTCGGGTTTTATCAAATAACCATTGAAGGTGACGTATATGTCAACGTCGTCACTATAGACGGCGTTCTCCCGCTCGCGCTTGTAAAGGCGAACCCAAACTTCGTCGTTCTCTTGTAGCTCCAGCATGATGCTCTGGCTCTGCATGATGCTGCGATCGCTGGGCTGGGCGTAGCAGATGACCATGTCAAGGTCGTTCTTCATGATGTGAAGGTAGGTCTCCTTAAAGTTCCACGTGTGGATGTTGAGGTTGAAGTAGTAAATCCCTGGGATGTAGCAGTAGAACTTGCCCTTGAACATGTTGAAGTGACCGTAGAGGTTCACAAAGGTGGTGTCAAAGATCAGCGTTTGGTAGTAGTCGCTGCTGTGCAGTCCTTTCTTGCGGCCCACTGAGAAGGCGGAATAATGCTGCTTGTAGGAGTCTCCGGGGACGCCCGCTTGCCCCCGATCTCCTTTGGATCCCGTTGGGCCTTGTAATCCCACTGCGCCTTCCTTGCCAAGTTTCCCATGTGGCCCTCGGTCGCCCCTTTCACCTTTGTCCCCTGAAAGAAACAGAGGATAATCAAATGTCCGCTTTATAACTTACATTTCCAAGCACATTGGCTGCCTCGTATGGCAACTGCTCGGCCCAAGACCGTTAAGAAGCTACAGAGAGTCGTGAACACAGTTCAGTCAATCACGCGAACCCGCCTCCCATCCATTGACTCTGTCTACATCTCCCGCTGCCTGGGGAAAGCAGGCAGCATAATCAAAGACCCCTCACACCCAGATTATCCTCTCTTGCAACATCTTCCATCGGGCAGGAGATACAGAAGTCTGAGAACACGCACGAACAGATTCAAAAACAGCTTCTTCCCCGCTGTTACCAGACTCCTGAATGACCCTCTTATGGACTGACCTGATCTCTTCACACATCTTCTCTACTGAGTAGTACTACACTCTGCATGCTTCACCCGATGCCTGTGTCTGTAATTTACATTGTGTATCTACCGTATGTCCTATGTTTTTCATGTATGGAACGATCTGCCTGGACTATACGCAGAACAATACTTTTCACTGTATCTCGTGACAATAAATCAAACCCACAATCTATTGGAGTCGGGGGCAGCGACGAGGAGGGTTAGAATCGAAGGGTAAATGCATGAAAAGTGTCCGTGCAACCTCAGAACAAACGAACCTAAGAAATAGGAGCTGGAGTAGACCATTCCGGCCTTCGAGCCTGCTCCGCTGATTAATAAAATCATGGCTGATCTTCAAGAAGTACTTTTGGTTCATCCACCATTAAGCGAGACGATCACAATAGATTCAGCCATTTCCCGGGAAGCGTAAGCAAGTTCAAACTGAATCCCCATTGCATGTGGGATTGTGGAAGAGTTGGGTAACAAAGGCAGAACAAAACACGGACCAATCAAAGAGACAAAGCTGAAGCAACTGGAAGGATAATACATTTTGGTAGGATGAAGGAAGGGAGGTAATTTAAACTTAAGGGTACGATTGTAAAGGGGGTACAGGAACTAGGATACGAGGGACTATGTTTCTAGATGGTTGAAGGTGCCAGGGCAAGTTGAGAAAGTGGTTAAAAAGGTATAAAGGATCCTCGGCTTTGTAACTCGAGGCAGAGGCAGGGGCTGGTTTAGCTCACTGGGCTAAATCGCTGGCTTTTAAAGCAGACCAAGCAGGCCAGCAGCACGGTTCGATTCCCGTACCAGCCTCCCCGGACAGGCGCTGGAATGTGGCGACTAGGGGCTTTTCACAGTAACTTCATTGAAGCCTACTCGTGACAATAAGCGATTTTCATTTCATTTCATTTCAGAGGGGGTGAATAATGAGAGTGGGGTTTGGAGAGAGGCGGGGGGGGGAATGATACTCTAAACCCATTCACCCAGAAACTACATCAGAATGCAGCCAACATGCTCCATGCTGACCTGCGACCATAAAGTACCACTAATGAGGGCCAACCGCCCTCATGGGGGAGTCGCGGCCGTAAAGATATATCCAAAAGATCTGCATGGTTACAGGGACAGCGCTGGGAAATGGGACCAGCTTCATTGCTCCTGTTGAGAGGCAGCAAGGACCAGATGTGCTGAATGGTCTCCTTTTGTTTTTTTGCTGTGACGATTTTACAATTGTACGATTCAATGCTTCGGAGCAAGGATGTGGTTTGAAAGGCTCGTGGCCCTTATCTGAGAGATGCTGAATGCAAAGGAGCCAAGTTAAATTCAAAACCAGTCTCAGTAACGATGACCATGAAACTATCATCGATTGTTGTAAAAACCCATCTGGTTCACTAATGTACCTTCAGGGAAGGAAATCTGCCGTCCTTACCCGGTCTGGCCTACATGTGACTCCAGATCCATAGCAATGTGGTTGACTCTTAACTGACCCTTTGAAATGGCCTCGCAAGCCATTCAGTTCAAGGGCAATGAGGGATGGGCAACAATTGATGCCAGCTTTCAAGGGACACCCAGATCCAATGAAAGAATGCAGTTTTCAAAATACTACACATAAATTTCGGGTGAGGCCCCTTTAAGAGTGCAGCATTCAGCTCTGCTCTGGAAAGATACTTTAGCTTTGGAGTGGATGCTGATGGCTTATCACACTGCGAAATAAGAGAACATGCATCTAGAGGTCTGTCCATAATGTTGGACAGAGACGTGGGTACATGCAAGCGTGGAGACAGCTCCTGGTTGAACACTTCTTGTTTAAATTTAGAGTACCCAATTCATTGTTTTTCCAATCAAGGGGCAATTTAGCTTGGCCAATCCACCTAACTTGCACATCTTTGGGTTTTGGGGGTGAGACCTTCGCAGACACGGGGTGAATGTGCAAAGTCCACACGGGCTGGGATCGAACCTGGGACCTCGGCGCATTGAGGCAGCAGTGCTAACCAGCACCAACTTTGCTACACCCCCTCAGACTATTTTATCCTCCAATAAGAATCCCTCCCTTTCTTCTAAACTCCAATGAGTGTAGGCCAAACCTCCTCAACATTTCCTCAGAAGACCATAGAATAGAAGCCCTACGATGCAGAAGGAGGCCAATTCGGCCCATCGCGTCGGCACCGACCCTCTGAAAGACCACTCCCCCACACCCTACCCGGTATGGGACAATTGGGCGCAGCCAATTTGGCGCGGCCGTTTGGGCGCAGACGACAGAAATTTTTTTCGTTTTTGTGGCTAGTAACTTGTTGCAAGTAAATTGTTGCAAGATTCAGTATCATTCGAAGGAAGGACTTAAAAGCAAGCTTAAAACTGTAAATTAAAAGATGAGCTTTAAAAAGTTTTTAAACTAACTTTATTGTAAATTAAAAACCTTAAATTAGTTCATTTAGTTTAGTTAATTTGGTAATTATGAGCAAGGCTCCTCAAGTACTCGATAGCATCCATGTTTTCAAATTTAAGAACAGTTTCATGCATTCTTTTATCTGCATCTCTATACTTTTTTACTTTTTGTGGCGATTCATGGCCGGCTAGTAACCTTTCATAATATGCATCTCTACCTTTCTGTACTTTACGCAGGCCATCAATTAGTATCCATATGGTGGGATGATGCATGCCAAGTTCGTATTTCAAAGTCGTAAAGGAATCCGTTATAAACAAATTTTTCTTTACCACGTTTCGTTGATACTTCCTCAGCCATCATATGGGTATGCGAATTGGTTTAGTTAAAAAATATATAAAAAGATGGTGATAGAACGAAACACTTGTGACAGCGGACCCGCACCAGCAGCCAACTCAACTGAGGCTAATTTACAAATAAAGAAATGTTATTATGGCCAAAACGGCTGGCGCCAAAACGGCCGCGCCACAACGGCCGCGCCCAAATGGCTGCGCCAAAACGTACCTAACCCCACCCTACCCCGCAACTCCTGCTAACCCGCACATCCTTGGGACTGCGGGAGGGAACCGGAGCACCCGGAGGAAACCCTCGCAGACGGGGGGGGGAGGGGGGGAGAACGTGCAGACTCCACACAGACAGTCACCCGAGGCCGGAATGGAACCCGAGGCAGCAGTGCTAACCACTGTGCCACTCAAGGCAATCCCCCCTCCAGCCCCGAAATATCAGCTGAGTGAACCTTCTCTGAATCATTTCCAATGCGAGCACGCCCCTCTTCAGCTCAAACCTCTTTCTGAATACTGGTTATATAAATCACCTCGGGTGACAGTCTGCACGGCAATATCTGTCTGATTCCATTATTCTCTGATGCCTCATGGAGAATATCATTGTCAGCTTCTAATTTACAACAGGTCGAGGCTTAACTGAGTTACGCTGTGCATTTCAGTAAAACCTACTGACCTTTCAGAACTGTTACCCTGTGGAATGCTCCACGCGCACGATGAGTTATAGTCCCATAACCCACAGTAATTTATAGCCCAACATTGGCAATTTAATATTTTCGAATCTCACCCTGTCAAAAATTCTCATAAAAATAATCATCCGTCTTTCAGACAATGCGATAAAATAAGGCCCTGCTTTTTGGCCTCGCAGGTGGCCGGTGGGGGGGGGGGGGGGGGGGGGGGGGGGGGGGGTTTGCTAGAAGAGTATACAGTCCTATTTGAAAAGGAGCAGAAGGCATTTTCCCAGGTGTCTTGTCTTTTAAAAAAATAAATTTAGAATACCCAATTAGTTTCACAATTAAGGGGCAATTTAGCATGGCCAATTCACCTACCCTGCACATCTTTTGGGTTGTGGGGGTGAGACCCACGCAGGCACGGGGAGAATGTGCAAACTCCACACGGACAGTGACCCAGGGCTCGAACCCGGGTCCTCAGCGCCGTAGGCAACAATGCTAACCACTGTGCCACCGTGCTGCCCCCAGGTGTCTTGTGTGATAGAGTCCCCTAAAGACGTCATTAACTGAGAAGTAAAAAAAAACTTGCGTTATCCAGCCGGTACCACGTGGCTGTGTGTGGGATCTTGCTGTGTAAAAATCGGCCGCTGCGTTTCCGACACTCCAACAGCGGCCACGTTCTTTCAAAAGTACCTCTTTGGCCGCCATCGATCCCGGCCCCAGCTCACTGTCCGTGTGGAGTTTGCAAATTCTCCCCGTGTCTGCGTGGGTCTCACCCCCACAACATAAAAAGATGCGCAGGGTAGGTGGATTGGCCACGCTAAATTGCAACGTTATTGGAAAGCAAATAATTGGGTACTCTAAATTTATAAAAGAAAACAAAATGTGGATATTGTAAGGAACATAAAGGGTTAAAGTAATGTTACTACTCAAGTTACTAGATGGGACTAAAGAGCAACCATATAAATATCACATCACATGCCTCCTTGACTTCAGAGAGAGAGTGGGAGAGAGCAGGAGCAGTAGAGACAGAGTAGATGTGAGATAGTTTAACTGATGGCATAGTTTAGTATTGTAGATGTGTAGTGTAATCTTTACTCAGTAATTAGTCATTTGTTTGAATCTTATTCAGTGTAGTGTACTTAATTAGCTTTGTGTGTTAAACGCTGCTTGCTATTCTTTGTTAACACTACAACCTTCACCATCCTGAAAGAACTGAAACAAAGACCACAACATGTTTAGTCTAAAGCCTTCCTTCTGTGATGAAAATCCCCGAGTGTTGTTACAGCGGCTGGCCAGCAGGTGGCCAAAGGGCACCCACAGAAGGAGAAGAAGCCTTTGGCCTAGATTAAGCCTATTCTAACAGGCCGTGGTCGCTATGTCAAGGCCTCTCTTTCATTTGTTCAAACTCATGAGAACAAGAATAAAGAGGCAGGTCCGCCAAGGTGGCAACATCCAACGAAATCTTATTTTCATTTCCACGGATGCTGGGGAATATATATTTTCAAATTTGGCAGCACCGTTCAAAACTGGCCCCGCCTGCCGGTAACTTCCTGGCTTTCAAGTCCAGTGATCCACGTCTCTAGTTTTTCTTGCAGATGAATACTTACCCCACTGAGAGGAAAAGTAACAGGATATCACTCCATATATATTCACTGGTCCTGACTGCGTACCTGTTGTTTTAAATCGGGGGCGACAGCGGTATTGCCACTGGCTCATGGCGTAGAGTATGATTCTTGCTTTGGGGTTTATGTTCAGGGGCTTGCGAAAGGTCCCAGGTCCCAGATGAGCCCCTTAGGGGCAGCACGGTAGCTCAGTGGTTAGCACTGCTGCCTCACAGCGCCAGGGACCCGGGTTCGATTCAGGTCTTAGGTCACTGTCTGTGCAGAGTTTGGACCTTATCCCCCCCCCCCCCCCCGTGTCTGCGTGGGGTTCCTCCGGGTGCTCCGGTTTCCTCCCACAGTCCAAAGACGTGCAGGTTAGGTGGATTGGCCATGCTAAATTTCCCCTGAGTGTCCAACGATGTGCACGTTAGGTGGATTGGTCATGATCAATCCACGGAGACACGTGGAGAACATGCAGACTCCGCACAGAAAGTGACCCAGCGGGGAAATCGAACCTGGGACCTTGGCGCTGTGAAGCCACGGTGCTAACCACTGTGCTACCGTGCTGCCATGATGTCTGGAATAATTGGACTATTTCAAACAGACAGCGCAGTTTGTATTATGGCCTTTTTACATCTCTTCATTTGGCTGATGGTACACAGGCAGTAGTGATGTGAGGTGGCATTTTGCATATACATGTATACATGTGCATGACAATATAGTCCCTGAATTTGAGATTGACGGATGTGCGACATGAAATCTTGGCGGGCAACGTAAAGACCTTTAGGGGCAAAACGGAATCACTGAGGAAATGAAAAACGTTTATTGTCATAAGTAGGCTTCAAACAAAGTTACTGTGAAAAGCCCCTAGTCGCCATATTCCGGCGCCTGTTCGGGGAGGCTGGTACGGGAATTGAACCCACACTGCTGGCCTGCCTTGGTCTGTTTTAAAAGCCAGCTATTTAGCCCAGTGTGCTGAACCATGACTCTGGAGCTCTGCAAGATGGAGGATTGTGCATCTAGACCAAAGGAAAACCCTTCGCAAGCCATTTTCATCTTGAGATTCTTGCTGATGTTTCTACCACTCAATTATCTTTATTTAAAATAAAGGAAGAAAAATTGGTAGACGCCGTTCTGAGCATGAAGTCCCACCCCATTCTGGTTTCCTATCTACGCTTACACAGGAAGAGGGAGGATCCGCACCACGAAACCTAAACTCACGTTCAGTTTAATCCGGGCGGATGTTATGCTGCAGGAGGAAACAGGCTTGGGTTGGTCTGATTTCCCAACACATTGACGGCGATTTCAATCTCCCGTAGATCGGGCGCCATTTTAAAAAGGATAACAGAGACCCCCATTACGTCATTGGGAGGGGGCAGGGTGGCGGCGACCATCGTGTCGCAAGATCTGGCCGGCGCGAATCTTGTTTTCGGTCCCTCGCGGGATCTCCTCATTTACGTCCATGGCTGTCATAATATACACCAGTATATCATGGTTCAGACACACTCTGATGGACACACAGAGGGACCAATCAACATGTACAAACACCGCAGCCAATCACCAGTTAGAATACACACACTATAAAGGCAGAGGGCACCATTTGTTCCCGCTCATTCTGGGTGCTGCCTCTCAGTGTAACAAGAACTCATCCAGCCCAGCACAGACTCACACCACGTGCTGAGAGAATCAACTGGTTCGGACAAGGCTTAGGTCTCTAGTTTAAGTTAGCATCATTTAGACCCACAGTCATCGTGTGTTAGTTAGTTAGAAGTTGGTTAATAAAATTGAGTTGAACCTTCATCAGTGTTGGAAGTGTCTGTTCATCTCTCAAGTCTACACCAGCCAACACATCAATGGCAACTGGGGCCAGCGTCATTCATGTCCCCAGAATTTCCCGAAGCACTGTACTATAAACCAAATACCTTTCCAAGTAACGTCACTGTCACATTGTGTGGAACGCCACAGCTGATTTGCCCACTATATGTAAGTTGTTCACCAGCAGGTAATTTGTTTAGTTGATGTGGGTTTTGGGATATATATTGGGCAGGGAGAATTTCCCTGTTTTTTTTTTTTTTCGAACAGCACCGCATGGGATGGTTTAAAGTTACATCCACCTCAGGGCCTCAGCTTAATGTCAGATTGGAAAGACAGCCAGCGGCTTTCTCCGTTCCTGAGACTAAGCGTTGATGTCGGGGCAGGATTCGTGGACTTCCTCAACAGCAAAACCAACGTTGCACCTGGACCGATTCAGCTGCCATTTAGGGGCTAGCACCGGCGCCACGTGGAACATAATCGATTCCGATGAGAGACGGTGCGGGATTCGCCAGGTCCGTGATCGACACTCGGGAGGCTGACAAGCTGCAGCCGCACGTACACATTCCACTCCGTACGCACACAGTCCCAGACAACAAGGTGGCTCTGGTTGCGCTGGAGGGCGCCCATCCCGCCGATGGGTCGGCCGTGTCTAGAGGGCACCTCGGGAGGTGGCCTGGGAGGAGACCCATATGACCTGTGACCCTAGGTTCACAGTGGGCTGTTAGCGGCGTGCGCTGCCTTGCCGGCTGCGACAATGGTGTACCGTGCCCGTCCGCCCGGACCCCACAGCCCACCACCTGGCCACCCCCCGCTAAATCCCTCGGCCCTGGCATGACTGTCAGCAAACTATGGCGATGTTGGGACACTTTCCGTACCCCCTCTCAGCAGCCATGACACCCGGTTTCCCGATTTTAAAAAGCACAAGTGAACCTCGCCATCGGGAATTCACCCCGGAGGAGGCGGAGAATCGTGGAGGCCCCGGAGAATACCGGTGGGAGTCGCCAATGATGTTCCAAGGGCGTTTACTGTACATGCGGAGCGGAAGCCATTGATGCAGCTGCAGAGGCACCGGAGAATTGTGATTAGGCGCAAAACCAGCGCCTGCCACGATTTCAGGGGCAAAACCGATTCTCCGCCCAATCACGCCTCCCGAATCCAGCTGACGGAGAATCCGGACCAGCATGCCTCAACAATGCAGTATTTGGCTAACTGCGCTGGAGTATCAGACTAAACTTTGAGAGCTCAAGCCTCTGGAGTAAGATTTAAAAAACCCACAATCTGAGTCAAGGGCAGCGCGCTCCTGAATTTTAGTGATCCCAGCAACACAGTTCCATCCTGATATGATTTTACTGAGCTGTGTCCGAAATGGTCTAACCCATCAACGGTACAAGGGTGAATCCAATTCAAATCATGTTGGAAAATCCCCAATAGAAACATAGCCAAAAGTTGGAATTTAACAGGCATTAGGCCGGATTTCCGGCCCTTCCTGTCGGCGGGATATTCCGCCCCCGCCAAAGGTGATCCCACCCCTTTCCCGCGGTGGGTCTCCCCAGTGGCGGAAGGGGTGATCCACACAAAGCGGCGTAGGCATTGGAGGGAACGGAAGATCCTGCCAGTGGCTAAGGTTGAATGGGCTCCGCAAAAAAATGGCTCCCCTGCCGCAAAAGGTGTCTTGGGGGAGGAGGGGGGGGGGGGGGGGATGGGGAAGGAGGTCAGAAAATCCCGGCCATAGTGAATTATCACAATCCGCGAAATGAGGAGCAAACATTTCAGCAATATGGGGTAAGAGCAGGGGGAGTGAGACTAACTGAACTGCTCTTCCAAAGGGCCATTGCTTTCTCGATGGGCTGAATGGCCCCCTTCTCTGCTGTATTGTTTTATGATTCGACGTGTAATATTTTGCTAATAATTTGTTACAGTTCACTCAGGGAGTTTAGGCAGCTGTGGCCACGTGCACTTTTCCATGCATGCTGTAGATCGGAGCTATGGGGCGGAATCCTCCAGGAATCGGCAGGGCGGGCAGAAACTGCGAAGTGGAGTGGCGGGAACCATTCCAGCATCGGGCCGCCCCAAAGGTGCGGAATCCTCCGCACCTTCAGGGGCTAGGCCGGAGCCGGAGTGGTTTGCGACCCGCAAATGGCCGGCGCAGGTCCGCTTGCACGGGAGTGTCAGTGGCTGCTGACGTCATTCCCGCGCATGCGCGGGGGGGGGGGGGTGTTCACCTTCATGCCGGCTATCGTGGAGGCTTACATGGCCGGCACGTAGGAATAGAGTGCCCCCACGGCACAGGCCCGCCCGCGGATTGGTGGGCCCCCGATCGCTGGCTAGGCCATCGTGGGGGCACCCCCCGGGGCCAGATCGCCCTGCGCCCCCCCCCCGAGGACCCCGGAGCCCGCCCGCGCCACCACGTCCCGCCGGTAAGGGACCTCGTCCAATTTACGCCGGCGGGACCTGCATAGAACGGGCGGGACTTCGGCCCATCGCGGACCGGAGAATCGCTGGGGGTAACCCACCAACCGGCACACCATTCCTGCCCCCGCCAAATCTCCGACGCCAGAGAATTCGGCAGCCAGCGGGGCTGCTCGAGGCACCAACTTCCTTTCTGTTCTAATAAAAAGAAAGGGGGACGTTGTAATATGCCTCTAAGGGATAGTAGCACACCATCACTAGAAAGGAAATGTGATCCAGTCTTAGTTCGAATTTTTCTTTGAGCAGAGCACATATGCACAGCTCTGATACCTTCAGGTGTTACACCCATAATTAACTGTTCTCATGTATTACGTCTTAATAAATAAACCCACCATGTGTTTACCTAATCCCTTATGAGTGATCGGTGCCTTGTGTCTTTATAATAACACAACACGATCCATCACATGGTCGCCCAGGAAATTTCCCGCTCTCAATGCGGGGCATTGACATGTGTGGAAAGGATTTTGTTTTTCCTTTATTCTTTAATGGGATGTGGGTGTCATTGGCACTGTCCATTCCATTCCTAACTGCCCTTGAACTGAGTAGCTTGCTAGGCCATTGCAGAGGGCAATTAAGAGTCAGCCACATTGCTGTGGGTCTGGAGTCACATGTAGTCCAGACCAGGTAAAGGCGGCAGATTTCATCCCTAATAGGGAGGGCCAATTAGTGAACCAAATGGTTAACAATCGCACTTTCACGATCGCCATCTTTACATTTCCAATTAACTAATGAAATTGAAATTCCACTAGGTGCTCTCGTGGGATTTGAACTCATGCCCCCCCCAGAGCATTAGGCCCCCTGGATTATCAGTCCAGTGAAATTACCACTATGCCGCTATCTCCCATTTGCAAGACTGACACTCAACGTGTCTTCACCACAAAAACACAGAATCCCTACAGTGCAGAAGGAGGCCATTCAGCCCATCGAGTCTGCACCGACCCTCCGAAAGAGCACCCTACCTAGGCCCACTCCCTCACCCGATCCCCATAGCCCCACCTAACTTTTTGGGCAATAAGGGGCAATTTAGCATGGCCAATCCACCCAACCTGCACATCTTTGGACTGTGGGAGGAAACCGGAGGAAACCCACGCAGACACGGGGGAGAAGGTGCAGACTCCGCACAGACAGTGACCCAAGCCGGGAATCGAACCTGGGACCCTGGCGCTGTGAGGCAGCAGCGCTAACCACCGTGCCGCCCCTTAATGAACGCACCTTTCTTGTTCATCAAAGCCTGGAGTGGGACTCGAACCCAGAGCTTTTGTCTCAGAGACAAGGACATTTCCCACTGCGCATGTATAATATATATTTCAGTGAGGATGTTCGGGTAAACACCAACAATCAAAAGCAATTTTCTTTTTGCCATAGCTAACACAGCGGAGATCTGAAAATTGGCACCAGCGCGCACAGCGATCAACCAAAGTTGTCTCTTTACCTTTGAGAATGGTGATGTTGATTTGAGGGTGGATTTGTGGCATGGGGTATGGCGGGTAGTAACCGCCCGGTTGCGGGCCTGGTGCCGTGGCGGATGCGGTGGTGGGTTGCGTGGGATACCCGTGTGGATCACAGCACCGGATGCATCTGTCCTGAGTTGTTGTTGTTGTCTCCTCTTCAGTCGGCTCGCTGGAAGGGGCTCCAGTTACGGATGTCAGACAAATGAAAAGAAGGACGTGCCCCAGAAGCCTTCTAGTCACCATTACTAACTGTAAAAGACAAAGAGAGATGCGGCCTGCTGTAAAAACAATCGAGTGACGTAAGCAGTTTGAGTACAATCCTTTCACATCTAGGTAATATGACATAATCTTAATTATTGTCACAAGCAGGCTTACATTAACACTGCAATGAAGTTGCCGTGAAAATCCCCTAGTCGCCACACCCCGGCCCCTGTTCAGGTACACCGAGGGAGAATTCAGAATGTCCAATTCACCAAACCAACACGTTTTTTGGGACTTGTGGGAGGAAACCGGAGCACCCGGAGGAAACCCACGCAGACACGGGGAGAACGTGCAGACTCCGCACAGACAGTGACCCAAGCCGGGAATCGTTGCCCCGGGACCCCTGGCGCTGTGAAGCAACAGTGCTAACCACTGTGCTACCGTGCCGTGGATTGGACATGCTATAATTGCCCCTTAGTGCCCAGAGATGTATAGGTTAGGTGGGGGTTACGGGGATAGGCAAGGGAAGTGGGCCTGAGCAGGGTGCTCTTTCAGAGGGTCGGTGCAGACACGATGGACCGAATGGCCTTCTTCTGCACTGTAGGGATTCTCTGATTCCAACTGAGTTCAGTGTATTGAAGCCAAGACCTTCCCCCTGACAGTTTTATTGTTCTCATGGGATGCGGGCATGGCTGGTAAGGCCAGCATTTGTTGCTGCCCCTGTTTGTCCTTGTTGTAAGAACTGATTCACTCCAGGGAAGGGAAATCTGCCGTCTTTACCCCTGTCTGGCCTACATGTGACTCCAGACCCACAGCTACGCGGTTGACTCTTTACTGCCCCCTCCTTACCCCCTTGAACTGAGGGGGCAGTAAAGAGTCAACCGCGTTGCTGTGGGTCTGGAGTCACGTGTAGGCCAGACCAGGGTAAGGACGGCAGATTTCCCTTCCCTGAAGTGAACCAGGATGGGTTTTTAACAAGAACCGTTGATAGTTGCCATGGTCACCATTACGAAAGACGGCTTTATATTCCAGACTTAGAACATAGAACATAGAACATAGAACAGTACAGCACAGAACAGGCCCTTCGGCCCTCGATGTTGTGCCGAGCAATGATCACCCTACTTAAACCCACATAACCCGTATACCCGTAACCCAACAATCCCCCCATTAACCTTACACTACGGGCAATTTAGCATGGCCAATCCACCTAACCCGCACATCTTTGGACTGTGGGAGGAAACCGGAGCACCCGGAGGAAACCCACGCACGCACGGGGAGGACGTGCAGACTCCACACAGACAGTGACCCAGCCGGGAATCGAACCTGGGACCCTGGAGCTGTGAAGCATTGATGCTAACCACCATGCTACCGTGAGGCCCAATTTGACTTGTGAGTCAAATTTGAATTCCATCAGTTACCAGGGTGGGATTTGAACCCCTGACCCCAGGAGCCTGAGCTTGCGGATTACTGAAATACCGTGAAGCCATGTAGGCCGGGATTTTCCGATCTGGCCTCCGCAGCGGGTTCACCAGCGGTGCGGTCAGCCCGCCATGGAAAATGCCATTGCCATCAGCGGGGAACAGACAGTTCCACCGTCAGCCAATGGCGGGCCGCCTCCTCTGCCGGCGAAAATCCCGGCTGTCGTCTTACTCGCTGAAACAAAAAGAACCGAACATGAAAATTGGCAATGGCGTTTGAGAACCATTGGACACTAAAGGAAAACTGTTCACTCGAGATTGATCCCGGGGATGAAGGGGTTGACGTATGAGGAGAGAGTAACCAGTTTGGGCTTCTCCTCGCTGGAGTTTAGAAAGATGAGAGGGGATCTGGCGGAGGTGTATAAAATACTAAGAGGGATTGATAAAGAAAACGTGGAGCAAATGTTCCCCCTTGTCGGGCAATCTAGAATGAGAGGTCACGGATATCGGTTGAGAGATTTAGAACTGAGATGAGGAGGAACTACTTCTCGCAGAGGGCGGTGAATTTGCGGAACTCGCTGTCCCAGAGTGCGGTGGAATCTGAATCATTAAATAGTTTCAAGAAGGAGATCGATATCTTTCTGATTTTAAATAACGGGTTAAAGGGATATGGGCAACAGGTGGGGAGGTGGATTTGAGACCAGGAAGAGATCAGCCATGATCTGATTGAGTGGCGGCGCAGGCTCGAGGGGCTGAATGGCCCACTTCTGCTCCCACTTTCCATGTTCCGATGTGACACCAGATGCATTATTACCATTAAAGAATATGGTGCATCTGTGTCACGTCAAGTGGGATATGCGTTGCCAAGATCCCCCGCCTTACTGCTAAATTAAACAATCTTTCCTTTCAACCGCACCAGTTCAGTGAGCTGGCAATTACCACAAGCACTAGTCATTAACACAAGAACTAGTCAAGAAAGATGTTGACAAGGGATTTATTGCTTTGTGGTGGCGT
Source organism: Scyliorhinus canicula (assembly GCF_902713615.1). Lineage (NCBI taxonomy): Eukaryota > Metazoa > Chordata > Chondrichthyes > Carcharhiniformes > Scyliorhinidae > Scyliorhinus > Scyliorhinus canicula. The sequence continues at coordinate 12,210,251 of NC_052168.1, forward strand.
CATGTGAATAACTGAGACCACCAGTGATTAGAAACATACCAAGCGTGTGACAGCTCGGGATCAAATCTACAGTTTCCACGTCAGACCACCGACTATTGGAATGATAAATGCCTCCTCTCATAATTACTGTTTCTTAAAGGGGCAGGTACACTCAAGAATGGACCAGCTTGGACCTGACTGCATTTGAACTTCCAGCCTCCCATCTCAAAATATTGCCAATAAAGAGACGTGCCGTCAAAACTTTTCATCTTGCACTCATCAGATGCAAGTACGTCAAATTTCAAAGGGAGCCGCAATTCGTAACTGGAAGAGGAAAGGGTGTTGATTCGCTGGCAAGTGGACTCTGATTGGTTGAGTCCATGAAGAATGCACGAGGGGTCTATGGTGCACCATGTTTTTGTTTGATTTGAAATTGTCACAATGCCCTGATATGTTCTTCTTGTACTAGGGGCTGGTTTAGCACTGTGGGCTAAACAGCTGGCTTGTACTGCTGAACAAGGCCAGAAGCACGGGTTCAATTCCTGTACCAGCCTCCCCAAACAGGTGCCGGAATGTGGCGACTAGGGGCTTTTCATTTGAAGCCTACGCGTGATTCTCCTCAATGTCAACAAAGCCCCCCAATCTCACGTTGAATAAAGGGCCTGAATGGGGAACACGCGGATGAGACTGTACATAGCCCCGTTTTTGTACAGCGGGGAGATCCGCTCACTGGCACTCCCCATTGTAGCGAGAGATCGGAATGCCGTTTTTAAATGGTGTCCCGATCTCCGAGACCCCCCGGAATAATCCTGGACCTCCCCTCAAGCCCGAACACAATATGGGTGGACCTCCAATCCCTGAGGAAAACCCCACGAGTGCCACTCCGTCTGATCCCCGTTTGTGGGGACCGGTATCAAACGGCGCTCGCCCGAGATATCTGAATGAAGGGGCTGAATCCCAAATCCTCAGGTACCTCGGGAATCTGCACATTAGAGTGAGGCTTACTGCCTCGCTTCAATGTGCAGATTTGCTAAAAAGCCCATTGTGGGTGGGATTCACATCGCAACGTCTCGCACGACTGCGGGGGCTGGTTTAGCACAGTGGGTTAGGTTAGGGGCTGGTTTAGCACAGTGGGCTAAACAGCTGGCTTGTAATGCAGAACAATGTCAGCAGCGTGGGTTCAATTCCCGAACCGGCCTCCCCGAACATGGGCCGGAATGTGGCGACTAGGAGCTTTCCACGGTAACTTCATTGAAGCCTACTTGTGACAGTAAGTGATTATTATTATTGTTGAATTTCGCAAGGCGTTGCGAGCCGGGTAGATCCTGGGAGCGGGATTCCCGGCTTTCAATGGCCATGCTGCGCCGTGGCGAGCTGATTTTCCGACGCAGCGTGGCCGGAGGATCGCGCCCGTTACGTTCTGAGTTTTGGGAGCTGGGATGGTTCAGCCCAGTCAGCGCTCTGCCTGTTGTGGTCAAACATGCTGTTTGACATCATTCGCCAGTTATTTGGAGATACGGCCTCCGTTCCTGGTGTCACGGTCGCACTGAAACGCACACACCATTCATCCCAAGATATTTCCAGTGGATTGCAGCGTTTTGCAATCCTGGTTCTCTGGATGGCACACTAGTCTCTCAATCCGCAGACTGTGGGGGTTCAAATCCTCCTGTAGAGATGTGAATGCAAGCTCCCGGTGAATACAGCAGTGCATTACTGTTGGGTCTGCAATCTTTGGGAAGGTTACTTAAACACAGGCCCTGTCTGCTTTCCAAAGTGGCGTAAATATCCCATTTTGGTTGGGGAAGTCCTCCCCAGGGACCTGGATCAGTGTGTATCCCTCGGCCTACCCCACAAACACAAATTATCCGGCCGCGATCACATTTGTGGGAGCTTGCTGTGCACAAACTTCATTTCCCACAGCACGCAGGGACTACAATCTGGGAAGTATTTCATTTGGCTGTGAAGTGCTTTTGTGATGCCTTAAGCCTACGAATGGCGTTAGATAAATGCAAGCATTTCCTTCGAGCTTGAGAATGATTAACCCCGATTCGTTAGGTTCCGACAACGTTATTAACTATTAGGTAAACAAAAGCATTAAACAAAAGCCCTCAGGGGGTTGCTAGTTTAAAGTCGGGACTCGTTCACTAACCATGACTTAACTTAATTAACTTAAAAGTTGCTGTTTGGTCTATAAGAAGGTGAATTTTGAATCAGCTTTAAACAAGGTTCTACTTGGACTTACTTGCAGCTGGAGCTTGTTAATTAGTTAATTGCATTAGGCCAGTTTTTAGAAGCTAGAGTCACAGTATAAATAGGGGCTAGATACAGTGCAGACTTTGTTTGCACTGAGTGCTGAGCTTGTGGCATTTGAGTGCTACAGTGAGAGTTTGGTGACTGAGGGAGTTAGGTGAGGAGGGAGTAAGGTACTCCTTTCATTTAATTTCCTATATTTATCAAAGAGCATGAAGGGAACCAGGAGTTTAGAGTACAGCTGACTGGGAGCAGAGTCGGAGGGCGGAGGTCCAGTTGGTCCACAGGGCAGCTAATTCTGTAAAGTAAGAGGGGATGGAGGCTAGGGCAGTTGCATGCTCCTCCTGTAGGATGTGGGTGGTGAGGGATACCACTGGTGTCCCCGCTGACTATACCTGCGGGAAGTGCACCCAACTCCAGCTCCTCAGAGACCGTGTTAAGGTACTGGAGCTGGAGCTGGATGAACTTCGGATCATCCGGGAGGCAGAGGGGGTCATAGAGAAGAGTTACAGGGAGGTAGCCACACCAAAGGTACTGGACAAGAGTAGCTGGGTTACAGTCAGGGGAAAGAAAACTAACAGGCAGACAGTGCAGGGATCCCTCGTGGCCATTCCCCTTCAAAACAAGTATACCGTTTTGGATGCTGTTGGGGGGGATGACCTACCGGGGGAAGGCCCCAGCGGCCAGGTCTCTGGCACTGAGTCTGGCTCTGGGGCTCAGAAGGGAAGGGGGGAGCATAGAAAAGCAATAGTAATAGGAGATTCAATGGTTAGGGGAATAGATAGGAGATTCTGTGGTCGCGAGCGAGACTCCCGAAAGGTATGTTGCCTCCTGGGTGCCAGGGCCAGGGATGTCTCTGATCGTGTCTTCAGGATCCTGAAGGGGGAGGGTGAGCAGCCAGAAGTTGTGGTGCACATTGGTACCAACGATGTAGGTAGGAAAAAGGGTGTGGAGGTAATAAACAAGTTTAGGGAGTTAGGCTGGAAGTTAAGGGCCAGGACAGACAGAGTTGTCATCTCTGGTTTGTTGCCGGTGCCACGTGATAGCGAGGCTAGGAATAGGGAGAGAGTGCAGTTGAACACGTGGCTGCAGGAATGGTGTAGGAGGGAGGGCTTCAGGTATTTGGATAATTGGAGCGCATTCTGGGGAAGGTGGGACCTGTACAAGCAGGACGGGTTGCATCTGAACCAGAGGGGCACCAATATCCTGGGGGGGAGGTTTTCTAGTACTCTTCGGGAGGGTTTAAACTAATTTGGCAGGGGAATGGGAACTGGATCTGTAGTCCAGCAACTAAGGTAGACAATAGTCAGGACGCCAAAGCACGTAGTGATGCAGTGGGGAAGGTAACAATGACAAAGGAGAGTACTTGCAGGCAAGGAGATGGGTTGAAGTGTGTATACTTTAATGCAAGAAGCATCAGGAATAAGGTGGGTGAACTTAATGCATGGATCGGTACTTGGGACTACGATGTGGTGGCCATCACGGAAACTTGGATAGAAGAGGGGCAGAAATGGTTGTTGGAGGTCCCTGGTTATAGATGTTTCAACAAGATTAGGGAGGATGGTAAAAGAGGTGGGGGGGTGGCATTGTTAATTAGAGATAGTATAACAGCTGCAGAAAGGCAGTTCGAGGGGGATCTGCCTACTGAGGTAATATGGGTTGAAGTTAGAAATAGGAAAGGAGCAGTCACCTTGTTGGGAGTGTTCTATAGGCCCCCCAATAGCAGCAGAGATGTGGAGGAACAGATTGGGAAACAGATTCTGGAAAGGTGCAGAAGTCACAAGGTAGTAGTCATGGGCGACTTCAACTTCCCAAACATTGAGTGGAAACTCTTTAGATCAAATAGTTTGGATGGGGTAGTGTTTGTGCAGTGTGTCCAGGAAGCTTTTCTAACACAGTATGTAGATTGTCCGACCAGAGGGGAGGCCATATTGGATTTAGTACTTGGTAATGAACCAGGGCAGGTGATAGATTTGTTAGTGGGGGAGCATTTTGGAGGTAGTGACCACAATTCTCTGACTTTCACTTTAGTAATGGAGAGGGATAGGTGCGAGCAACAGGGCAAGGTTTATAATTGGGGGAAGGGTAAATACAATGCTGTCAGACAAGAATTGAAGTGCAGAAGTTGGGAACATAGGCTGTCAGGGAAGGACACAAGTGAAATGTGGAACTTGTTCAAGGATCAGGTACTGCGTGTCTTTGATATGTATGTCCCTGTCAGGCAGGGAAGAGATGGTCGAGTGAGGGAACCATGGTTGACAAGAGAGGTTGAATGTCTTGTTAAGAGGAAGAAGGAGACTTATGTAAGGCTGAAGAAACAAGGTTCAGACAGTGCGCTGGAGGGATACAAGATAGCCAGGAGGGAACTGAAGAAAGGGATTAGGAGAGCTAAGAGAGGGCATGAAAAATCTTTGGCGGGTAGGATCAAGGAAAACCCCAAGGCCTTTTACACATACGTGAGAAATATGAGAATGACTAGAGTGAGAGTAGGTCCGATTAAGGACAGTAGCGGGAGATTGTGTATTGAGTCTGAAGAGATAGGAGAGGTCTTGAACAAGTATTTTTCTTCAGTATTTACAAATGAGAGGGGCCATATTGTTGGAGAGGACAGCGTGAAGCAGACTGATAAGCTTGAGGAGATACTTGTCAGGAAGGAAGATGTGTTGCGCGTTTTGAAAAACTTGAGGATAGACAAGTCCCCCGGGCCTGACGGGATATATCCAAGGATTCTCTGGGAAGCAAGAAATGAAATTGCAGAGCCGTTGGCAATGATCTTTTCGTCCTCGCTGTCAACAGGGGTGGTACCAGAGGATTGGAGAGTGGCAAATGTCGTGCCCCTGTTCAAAAAAGGGATTAGGGATAACCCTGGGAATTACAGGCCAGTTAGTCTTACTTCGGTGGTAGGCAAAGTAATGGAAAGGGTACTGAGGGATAGGATTTCTGAGCATCTGGAAAGGCATTGCTTGATTAGGGATAGTCAGCACGGATTTGTGAGGGGTAGGTCTTGTCTTACAAGTCTTATTGAATTCTTTGAGGAGGTGACCAAGCATGTGGATGAAGGTAAAGCAGTGGATGTAGTGTACATGGATTTTAGTAAGGCATTTGATAAGGTTCCCCATGGTAGGCTTATGCAGAAAGTAAGGAGGCATGGGATAGTGGGAAATTTGGCCAGTTGGATAACAAACTGGCTAACCGATAGAAGACAGAGAGTTGTGGTGGATGGCAAATATTCAGCCTGGAGCCCAGTTATCAGTGGCGTACCGCAGGGATCAGTTCTGGGTCCTCTGCTGTTTGTGATTTTCATTAACGACTTGGATGAGGGAGTTGAAGGGTGGGTCAGTAAATTTGCAGATGATACGAAGATTGGTGGAGTTGTGGATAGTGAGGAGGGCTGTTGTCGGCTTCAAAGAGACATAGATAGAATGCAGAGCTGGGCTGAGAAGTGGCAGATGGAGTTTAACCCTGACAAGTGTGAGGTTGTCCATTTTGGAAGGACAAATCTGAATGCGGAATACAGGGTTAATGGTAGGGTTCTTGGCAATGTGGAGGAGCAGAGAGATCTTGGGGTCTATGTTCATTGTTCTTTGAAAGTTGCCACTCAAGTGGATAGAGCTGTGAAGAAGGCCTATGGTGTGCTAGCGTTCATTAGCAGAGGGATTGAATTTAAGAGCCGTGAGGTGATGATGCAGCTGTACAAAACCTTGGTCAGGCCACATTTGGAGTACTGTGTGCAGTTCTGGTCACCTCATTTTCGGAAGGATGTGGAAGCTTTGGAAAAGGTGCAAAGGAGATTTACCAGGATGTTGCCTGGAATGGAGAGTAGGTCATACGAGGAAAGATTGAGGGTGTTAGGCCTTTTCTCATTAGAACGGAGAAGGATGAGGGGCGACTTGATAGAGGTTTATAAGATGATCAGGGGAATAGATAGAGTAGACAGTCAGAGACTTTTTCCCCGGGTGGAACACACCATTACAAGGGGACATAAATTTAAGATAAATGGTGGAAGATATAGAGGGGATGTCAGAGGTAGGTTCTTTACCCAGAGAGTAGTGGGGGCATGGAATGCACTGCCTGTGGTAGTAGTTGAGTCGGAAAATGTATGGACCTTCAAGCGGCTATTGGATAGGTACTTGGATTAGGGTAGAATAAGGGAGTGTAGGTTAACTTCTTAAGGGCAGCACGGTAGCATTGTGGATAGCACAATTGCTTCACAGCTCCAGGGTCCCAAGTTCGATTTCGACTTGGGTCACTGTCTGTGTGGAGTCTGCACATCCTCCCCGTGACTGCGTGGGTTTCCTCCGGGTGCTCCGGTTTCCTCCCACAGTCCAAAGATGTGCAGGTTGGGTGGATTGGCCATGACAAATTGTCCAAAATTCTATGATTAACCTAGGACAAAAGTTCGGCGCAACATCGTGGGCCGAAGGGCCTGTTCTGTGCTGTATTTCTCTATCTATCTATCATGACCCCATGACTAAGATTAAATAAATTTAATACACGCCGAATATTTCATAGCAGGAAAAACAGCTATGCGGACGGAAATCAGCGGAATGTGGCGACCCTGTGTGTGTGGGCAACGGTCAACAAAATGTCTCGTGGGCCCCACTCAGGACACATGTGGGCCACATGTGGCCGTGAGGCTATAGGTTGTCCGCCACTGATATTGGCAAATGATGCCTCTGTTTGACTGGTAAATAAATAAAGACAAATATCAGGAGATGGAGTTGTCCTACAATACACTCTCACCATGCTGATATTTTCCCCTCCCTATATTCAGCCCTGAGATATCAAAGATCACCTGTAAAACCTTGGAATCATTAACGTAGCAAACAACAATCCATACTTTTATAGTGCCTCTAATGTAATAAAACTCCCGAGCCCCTTCACAGGAGTGTGATAAAGCAAAATACGACACCTGTCATGTGTGTTATAATCATAGAACCATGACAGTGCAGAAGGAGGCCATTCAGCCCGTTAACTCTGCACCTCCGAAAGAGCACCCTATCTAACCCTACCTAACAGTGTGCGGTCCATCTCCCTAGCCAACACCCTCGCCCACTCCCCTTCCTCCCTGAACAAGGATAGAGTCCTCCTCATTCTCACATTTCACCCCACCAGCCTCCATATGCAAAGCATAATCGTCCGCCATTTTTGCCAACTCCAGCGTGATGCCACCACCAAACACATCTTCCCTTCACTCCCTCTGTCAGCATTCCACAGAGACCGTTACCTCCGAGATTACCTAGTCCACTACTCCACCATACCCAGTACCTCTCCCAGGAAGAAGTCTGACAACACCAGGTTAAAGTCCAACAGGTTTGTTTCAAACACGAGCGTTCGGAGCACTGCTCCTTCCTCAGGTGAATCCTCAGGTGAAGGAGCAGTGCTCCGAAAGCTCATGTTTGAAACAAACCTGTTGGACTTTAACCTGGTGTTGTAAGACTTCTTTCTGTGCTCACCCCAGTCCAACGCCGGCATCTCCACATCATGAGTACCTCTCCCATCACCCATGGCATCTTCCCACGCAATCGCAGAAGGTGTAACACCTGCCCCTTTACCTCTTCCATGCTTAACATCCCAGGCCCAAAACACTCATTCCAGGTTAAGCAGCGTTTCACTTACGTCTCTTCCAATTTGTTCTACTGCATTCGCTGCTCCCAATGTGGTCTCCTCTATATTGGAGAGACCAAACGCAGACTGGGTGATCGCTTTGCTGAGCATCTTCGGTCTGTGCGTATTCAGGACCCTGACCTTCCTGTTGCTTGCCATTTTAACACAAGACCCTGCTCCCATGCCCACATGTCTGTTCTTGGCCTGCTGCAATGTTCCAGTGAAGCTCAAAGCAAACTGGAGGAACAACATCTCATCTTCCGGTTAGGCACACTACAGCCATCCGGCCTGAACATCAAATTCAACAACTTCAGATGATCAGCTCTACCCCACCTCGACCCATTTGTTTTCATCCCATTTCATTTTAACTTGTCTTTTACCATTTCTTTCTCCATTGTCTTTCTTTATATATATTTAACCCCCCCCCTCAACTTATCTACCTTTCCTTAACCCTTCTCCCCTTTGCTTCCCCTTCCCCTCCCCCCACATCTGTCACGGTTTACCCTCTGATGTTAGTTTCTCTGCTGTTTGACCTTTCACATCTTTTGTTCTCTCTGGGGACTGCCATTAACACTCTTTCCCCCTGGTATCTGTGGCTATTATGATGTGGAGATGCCGGCGTTGGACTGGGGTGAGCACAGTAAGAAGTCTTACAACACCAGGTTAAAGTCCAACAGGTTTGTTTCAAACACGAGCTTTCGGAGCACGGCACCTTCTTCAGGTGAAGAAGGTGCCGTGCTCCGAAAGCTCGTGTTTGAAACAAACCTGTTGGACTTTAACCTGGTGTTGTAAGACTTCTTTCTGTGGCTATTAGCACCCGGTTTCCCTGGGTTTCTGTGGCTATGACTCATCTTTCATTCTCACTCCACAGTATAAATATTTCCCAATTTCTCTGTCTTTCAGCTTTGACAAAGGGTCATCTGGAACGTTAGTTCTTTTCTCTCCCTACAGATGCTGCCAGACCTGCTGAGAATTTCCAGATTTTTTCCTTTGGTTTCTGATTCCAGCATCCGCAGTAATTTGCTTCGACCTAACCCTACGCTGACCTGTTCATAAAACATTGTTTGGACTTCTAAGAAGCAATTTATCATGGCTAATCCACCTAAACTGCACATCTTTGGACTGTGGGAGGAAACCGGAGCACCCGGAGGAAACCCACGCACACACGGGGAGAACGTGCAGACTCCGCACAGACAGTAACCCAAGCCGGGAATCGAACCTGGGACCTTGGAGCAGTGAGGCAGCAGTGCCGACCACTGTGCCACCTGTGATTAAAATCTAAAGGCACTAATTGCGCTATGGCTTCATTAACTAATTTATGTGAGCAGGTATACATGGACAGAAAGCTTGAAAACCCATCATCAGCAGAGCTATCTGTGTGTGCTCCGTTGCAAGCAATAGTGAAACTGGGGCAGCACGGTAGCATTGTGGACAGCACAATCGCTTCACAGCTCCAGGGTCCCAGGTTCGATTCCGGCTTGGGTCACTGTCTGTGCGGAGTCTGCTCATCCTCCCCGTGTCTGCGTGGGTTTCCTCCGGGTGCTCCGGTTTCCTCCCACGGTCCAAAGATGTGCAGGTTAGGTGGATTGGCCATGATAAATTGCCCTTAGTGTCCAAAATTACCCTTAGTGTTGGGTGGGGTTACTGGGTTATGGGGCTAGGGTGGAGGTGTTGACCTTGGGTAAGGTGCTCTTTCCAGCAGCCGGTGCAGACTCGATGGGCCGAATGGCCTCCTTCTGCACTGTAAATTCTATGTAAATCTATGAAACTGGATTGCAGGACACGCTTCCTTTCTAGCACGAGCGGCAGGGTAGCACAGTGGTTAGCACCATTGCTTCCAGCGCCAGGGACCCGGGCTCGATTCCCGGCTCGGGTCACTGTCTGTGTGGAGTCTGCATGTTCTCCCCGTGTCTGCGTGGGTTTCCTCGGGGTGCTCCGGTTTCCTCCCACAAGTCCCGAAAAATGTGCTTCACAGGTGAATGGGACATTCTGAATTCTCCCTCTGTGAACCCGAACAGGCGCCGGAGTGTGGCGACCAGGGGCTTTTCACAGTAACTTCATTACATTGTTAATGTAAGCCTACTTGTGACAATAATAAAGATTATTATTAGCAATGTCATGCTGAAATCTCGTAAAGGCATATGATGACATCCTGGGCGGTATTCTCCCCCTCAGCAGCCGAGTGGGAGAATCGCCGGGGGCGCTGCGCGAATTGCGCCACCCGCCCCGACCCCCCGCACACGATTCTCCCACCTGCCCCCGAAGACCAGCGCCGCGCGAATCGCGCCAGGCCGCTCGGAGAATCGGCGAGCGGCGATTCTCCAGCCCGGATGGGCCAAGCGGCCGGTGAAAACAGTGACAGTCCCGCCGGCGCCGTTCTAACCTGCTGCCAGGTCAGCGGGACCTGGGGCTTAAAGGGCCGGGAGCGGCCTGTGGGGAGGGGGGGGTCCCAACCCCGGGGAGGCCCTCCGGAGGGGCCTGGTACGCGATCGGGACCCACCGATCGGCGAGCCGATCGTCTCTGTCGGCTGGCCTCCTTTCTTCCGGCCGGCGAGCCTGGATCCATCCGTCATGTTTGTGCTGGGCGGCCTGGGGGAGGACGGCCACTGAGCATGCGCTAGTCGGCGCTGGCCCAACTGCGCATGCGCGGGTCTTTTACGCAGCGCCGGGTCTCTGACGGCGTGCCGAGGCCCCGCCCCCGTAAATCGTGCGACGCCCCTGCTAGCCTCATGGAGGGGGGAGAACAGGGGTCCGGGAATGGGCGCCGACGCCTGAGTAAAACACTCCGGTTTTTACTCCGGCGTCGGCACTCAGATTCCCATTGGGTGAATCCCACCCGCTATATTCCTTTTAAAGATTTCCCCCCTTGGAAAGAAATAAAACTATTTACAACGTGTTCATATTTACAAGACGTTAATAGGTGAGAGGGTCACAAGGTTGGCCAAAGAGGTGTATTTTAAGGGGTGTTTCTTAAAGGAGGAAACGGGGCTGGATTCTCCGACGCGCCACCTTTCCGCCTCAACCCGCCGGCGGGATTCTCCCTGACGCCGGCCGGTCAATGGGGTTTCCCACTGTGGGGCGGCCGCACGCCGTCGGGAAAACCCCCGGGCTTCGGAGAATCCCGCCGGCGGAGAATCCCGGCCATGGTCCAGAACTGAAGAGGTTCGGGGAGGAAATTCCAGAGAGTAAAGGTCCAAGGATAGAGTCACAGGGCGGGATTTAGCGACTTGGTGTCAGCAATGCAATGCGTCGTTATCTGGGTCACTCCCTCACTCGGCATGATCCATATCGGTGTATTTAAATGGGGAATGGGCTCATTTACATATGTGTTCACGGGAGTCTCCTGGTGTCCGGGACCTAGAGGCAGCTCCTGGCAGACGTTGCCAGGGCGCCGTTTGGTACTGGCTTCCACAAATGTGGCACCTGGGTGGGCGGGGGGGGGGGGGGTCTCCCAGGCTATTAGAGACCCTTGGGTGGTCAGGGACAGGGCAATACTCCCTCTGGCACCCAAGCACCTTGGCACTGCCAGCCTGGCACACCGAGTTTAGGGTCAGGTTGAAAATAAGAGGGGGGGGGGAGATCAGGGCAGGCAGACAAAATGGCGCCCCGACCTCCGAGGAGGGACTTAGCGACTGCGGAGGGGCTAGCACCGGCGCCACGTGGAACACAATCTATTCCAATGAGAAACGATGCGGGATTTGCCGGATTGGTGATTGACACTCCGGAGGCTGACAAGCTGTAGCCGCGCGCACACATTGCACTCCCCACGTATGCTCATCCCAGCCAACAAAGTAGCACTGGTTGCGCTGGAGGACGCCCATCCCGCTGATGGGTCGGCTGGGTTCAGAGGGCACCTCGGGGGGTGCCCTGAAGGGACACCCATATGCAGCGCCGGCCCTAGGGTTGCTGGCGCCCCGGGCAAGCTGAACTTCGGCGCCCTTGGGGGGGGGGGGGGGCGGGGGAGGCGGGGCCGGGGGGGGCGAGAGAGGGGGGGCGGGGCCGAGAGGGGGGGGGCGGGGCCGAGAGAGGGGGGGCCGAGAGAGGGGGGGGGGCGGACCCGAGGGGGGGCGGACCCGAGGGGGGGGCGGGGGGGGGGGGGCGGACCGGCGGGGGGGGGGGGGCGGACCCGAGGGGGGGCGGAGGGGCGGACCCGAGGTGGGCGGGAGGACGGACCCGAGGGGGGGACGCACCGGAGGGGGGGCGGACCGAGGGGGGCCGCCCTGGGGGAAGGCGGCCACCGCGCATGCGCTGGTTGGCACCGGCCCAACTGCGCATGCGCGGGACCCGAGTCTCTGGCGCCCCCTAGCACATGGCGCCCCGGGCGACTGCCCGGGTTGCCGGTGCCTTGAGCCGGCCCTGCCCATATGACCCGTGGCCCGAAGTTCACAGTGGGCTGTAAGCGTGTGCGCCGCTGCACGGCTGACTTGCCGGCTGCGGCAACGGTGTTCCGTGCCCGACCGCACAGCCCACCCCCTGGCCACCCCCCCGCTACTCCCCCCCCCGGCCCTGGCAGAACCCCCCCCGGCCAGCGGCACGACTGTCAGCATACTATGCCGATGTTGGACACTTTCCATACACCCCACCCCCCCCCCCCCCCCCCCCCCAGCAGCCGCAATGCCGGTTTCACGATTTCTAAAAGCACAAGAGAACCTCACCATCGGGAATTCGCCCAAGTGGAGGCGGAGAATCACGGAGGCCCCGGAGAATACCGGGTCGGGCCTGCTATTGCTATGCCAACGGCGTTTACTGTACGTGTGGAGTGGAACGCACTGACGCCGCTGTCGAGGCACCGGAGAATTGCGATTTGGCGTTAAACCAGCGCCCAGCACGATTTTGGCGTTGAAACCAATTCTCCGTCCAATTGTGATTCCCAATTCCGGCTGGAGAAAGTAGTACAAGTTCCCTGCCATGCCGCCAACCCCATGGCACCGTTTCCGACCTCCAATTCGACAGGATCCGTCACCAGGCAATCAGAGGGGCATAGGCCACGACAACGGGGTCCTGACCCTCCAGTGGCTCCGGCCCCTCCCAAACCCCAAAGGTCGCCTGACCTCAGCCCCCACTGACCTGGAGTTGTTTGTATATTAATGACGGATCACCCAGCACTGGAGGAACTCGGTGCAACTTCGACATGCGTAGGCCTGAGGGCTCCAGGTTGGCCGAGAACACAGGGGCAGCCTGAAGCCGAGGCCTCTCTTGTCCGAGACACTAAATTCCCTCACATCATGAGCTGGATGCACTCAAAGCAAGCCTGCCTCCCTTCATCCAACTTAATTATCCGCCCAAAATCACTTCCATGGAGATCAAAGGAACAAGGAACTCACAAACAGGAAGATGCTGAGAGATTGCAAAGAATTCCTGTAGGGCATTGGTGCAGACAACATTCTTTGCATCCAAACATTATCTCGCTCAGTGGATCACCTATGATTTAAACTGGCAACAGAGTTATTTCCCCCTCCCCCCAAAGATTTGTCGAAAGCAAAATGGAAATTGCATTATATAGCGCCTCACGGCATCATTGGCATATTCTACAGTACTTTGTCAGCCCGACACTCAAATGGTTCCCTGGCCGGCTTCCCACTCTCCTTCTTCATCTTTGAATTGTCTGAAATTTGGCGCAAAGTATTGTTCACCGCCCCCCCCCCCCCCCCCCCCCACACCTCCCCCCCCGCTCCCGATGGTCTACTTTAATAATAATAATCTTGATTGTCACAAGTAGGCTTACATTAACACGGCAATGAAGTTACTGTGAAAATCTCCTGGTCCCCACATTCCGGCGCCTGTTCGGGTACACTGAGGGAGAATCCAGAATGTCCAATTCACCCAAGAAGCACATCTTTCGGGGCTTGTGGGAGGAAACCGGAGCACCCGAAGGAAACCCACGCAGACACGGGGAGAACGTGCAGACTCCGCACAGACAGTGGCCCAAGCCGGGAGTCGGACCTGGGAACCTGGTGCTGTGAAGCGACAGTGCTAACCAATGTGCTACCATGCCGCCCTTTGACCCCGGCTGCCCAGTGTCGCCAATTTAACCTTCTGCTCCTTGTGTCTGAATCCTGTCATCTTGTCACCCGCTCCCGATCTCTGAAACTTCCTACAAACCTACATGATCTCCTCTATTCTCTGTTACTCTCTGAATCTGGTACCTTGTGAGTTCCTCGCCTCCCTTTCACTATATTATTGATGACTGTGCATTGAATCACACGGGTCACCTTCAATTCCACTCCGTCCTCCTTTTAATCCTCCTAAAAACTTTCTCCTCCATTAATCTTTTGGAGGTTTGCTCTTCCTGATACATTCTCCTTCGGCTCAGCATCCATCTTTTGATGATCCATCAGTCAAATTCCTCAGGATTTTTAATGCAAAATGTAAGAATTGTTGGTCAATCGAAAATCCATCGCTCACCTTCTATCCTGGGTGGCGTGCCGGCACAGTGGTTAGCTCTGCTGCCTCACAGCGCCAGGGACCCGGGTTCAATTCTAGCCTTGAGCGACTGTCTGTCCGGAGTCCGCACGTTCTCTCCGTGTCTGCGTGGGATTCCTCCGGGTGCTCCGGTTTCCTCCCACAGTCCAATGATGCGCAGGTTAGCTGGATTGGCCGTGCTAAATTGCCCCTTTGTGTCCAAACATGTGGATGTTAGGTGGGGTTACGGGTTACAGGGATAGGGCAGGGGAGTGGGCCTGTGTAGGTTGCTCTCGCAGAGGGTCGTTGCAGACTTGATGGGCCGAATGGCCTCTTTCTGCACTGTCGGGATCATTTGAGCTACTATGTATTAAGGTGCAATACTATTCGAGTTAGATGTTACTCAAAAGAGAAAAATGTTACTGAAGCTTTTTATCTGTTAGTCATCAGGTCAAAACACAAGAATGTAAAATTTCACATGACCTTAACTGTAACAACAGGAGAAAAAGGTGCTGATCGATCGGGAAGTCAACTCCGATTGGCTGAGGTGTTGTCAGGGAGAATGGGGATCTATCGGTTCACCAAGCTCCTGGGCAATTCATCGAAGCCACAAAGTTTGAACAAACTCTCAGCAGCCTGACGCCAAAATCGTGATCGGCGATCGGCCGGAGAACGGATTCCGATGCCGGAATCGGGGCAGGAGCCGGTTTGACGCCGGTCCGCCATGCTCCGCCCCCTCCAAACCAGCCAGCCCACCCGCGAGGCCACGCCCTCGAAGGGCCGAGTTCCCGACGACGCGGGCCGCATGCGGTCCCAGCCGACGGGAACCTGGCGTGCCGGCTGCGGACAGTGTCCAGCGCCGCCGCGCTCATCCGGAATCCATGCTGTTGGACGGGGGGAGGGGAGGGGGGGGGGCTTCTGCTTGGGCTGGGGGGAGTGGTTGGGGGGGGGGGGTGGCCAGGGAGTGGGCTGCGGGGTCGGGGTTGGCGGGTTAGGGTCTGAGCGCAGCCGGCGCAGGTCGTCAGCCCAGCACGCGCGCGTCCCGGGAACCGCCGTTTCTCCGGCATGATCCGCATGGCGTTTCACACAGCACTAGCCCTTCACCGGTACCAGAATCAGTGAGGGGCTCACACTGATTTTCCTGTCGTGAACCTCCCACGGATTCTCCGTTCACGCCGGCCTCGGGAAAGGAGAATCCAACCCACGGTTTTTGTTTGCAAACAGCGTGTGGATGTTTGGCGCTCAATGAATTCCCTTAAATCGGTTGGTAGTGTAGTTATTAGCGCACTCAGGGTTGTTCAACAAGTGCTGACCAATCACAGTGACCAATTAGTTGAACAATGTGAGGGCCCTCAAACACCACACTCACCAGAAGAGTCTGGGCTGAAGACGACCCAAAATTAGTCCTGGGGTCTTGTCCTAATATTTCGCCAGTACTGCCCAGGTAAACCTGCCTAGGCTGGGATAGACAGATCTTTGGTCTCCGAGGGAATTAAGGCATTCGGAGAGCAGGCAAGTAAATGGAGTTGAAGCTCAAGGTCAGCCATGATCATACTGAATAGTGGAGCAGATTGAATGGGCCGAATGGTCCTGCCTTGCTCCTAAATCTTGTGTTCACAATGTTCGCACCTTTTGCCCTGGATGCTCTGGGAAATGGGTGCCGAGCCTGAAAGTCACGGACACGCAGGGTGATTGCTTTCTCCCCCCCCCCCCCATTATCTTCACTCAACACTCTGAAAACCTGCTGTCATGGAGGGAAGAGTGTGGAGGGGATTTTACCACAGGACTATGTGACCAGGCCTGAAAGCTTACGCGTATCTCGCTACGGGCTGCAAATGGGTGGCACAATAGCACATTGGTTAGCCCTGTTGCTTCGCAGCGCCAGGATCCCGGGTTCGATTCCCGGCTTGGGCCACTGTCTGTGCGGAGTCTGCACGTTCTCCCCGTGTCTGCGTGGGTTTCCTCCGGGTGCTCCGGTTTCCTCCCACAAGTCCCAAAAGATGTGCTTGGCAGGTGAATTGGACATTCTGAATTCTCCCTCCGTGTACCCGAACAGGCGCCGGAATGTGGCGACGAGGGGATTTTCACAGGAACTTCATTGCAGTGTTAACGCAAGCCTACTTGTGGCAATAAAGCTCAGAAGTCATAGAATCCCTACAGTGCCTATCGACTCTGCACCGACCCTTGGAAAGAGCACCCTACGGCTCCTCGGTGCCACGAGGCAGCAGTGCTAACCACTGCGCCACCCTGCTGCCTCCTCACGTAGGAATAAAAAAAAGATTTTACGAAGACATGGGGAGTCCACACCGAATTGTAACAAAAGGAAGAAAGTGTTACTTTCAAGGTTTAAGTTACCTAACCAGGTCCCGAACTAGCCAACCTTATGTGCAATATTAATTGACCTTCCCCTGTCCCCTTAGTGGGTAACTCGTATTCCACAAGGGACACAGGGAATACAATCGTTCCCACTTCGTAAGTATCATGCGGGTGCAAGCTAATGACAGATTCCAAAATTTTGTGAGGACAGATGCTCTTATACCCGTGTGACGTCCTGGCCCATGATTGGGAAACATTCAGTCAATTTATCGGTACACCCCCGGGTGCAGCACCTGCAGGAAGTAACTGCGCCAGGGGATCACTGTTTTACTGCGGGTTACCTATGCCAAGTTCCGCCGCGGTTTCCTCCCTCTTAACCCCGACGCCCACACCTCGCGGCTGGCCTCTGAAGACCATCCAGCTCCTTCTCCCCGCCCCCCCCCCCCCCCCCACCCCCTCAGTCGGCCAGTCAGCCCATCGCAGGCACCTGCCAGCCTGCAGAACCCATCGCACCCCCCCCCCCCCCCCCCCCCAACCCCCCGGCCAAAAGTGGAAGGTCGGTCGTGTGGGCAAGACATGACGCGCAGATCAGCTGCTGAGCAGACAACACGAGATAGACAAGTAAACGAACACACTCACCGGCCGAGGCTCTTCAGAGTTAGTCCCCCTTCAAGCACGAGCAGGGAAAAAAAAAAATCTAATCTTTCAAAAAAAATGGGATTATTTCTCTCTTTTCCTTCCAAGCTCCTGATGTTTTTTTTTTTGAAAAACAAAACCCGCTTTTTATTCTTTTGCTTGGCTCTTTCTCCTCAAGTTGTTCTATTCGGTTCGAAGATAGTTGGAACACAAAGGAATACTTCATGAATTTGCAACCATTTGCTATCCTGCAACTTGGCAGCTGGTTCCAGATCCCTATCTACGTTGAGATATTTGGATGCCTTTTCTTCACTCCCTCCCTTCCTCTCTGTCTTTCTCTGTCTCTATTTCTCTCTCTCTCTCTCTCTCTCTCTCTCTCGTTTTCTTTCTGTCTGTGTCTCCCTGCCTCTTTCTGCCCCTTCTGCCTCTCTCCCTCAAAGCTCTATCCCAGGTTCTCTGCACTGGAAGTGTCTTTTGCAAGCAATGGGAATCCACTCTGGTTAGCTATGCAGAGAGAGAGAGAGAGAGAGAGAGAAAATCCTTAGATTCAGCTGAAAATAGTGAGCTTGTTCTGTCTAATTGGTTTTAGATTTTTTTTGGCTAAGTGGCTCTCTTTGACCTGAGGGGGGGGGGGGGGGGGGGGGGGGGGGGGGGAGGAGGGAATAGCAGAGTTTGCTGTTCATGGGCCAAATTACGAGCCTTTCAGAGAGAAAATGATAAAATCTTCAAGCTCAAAGTAAACCTATTCCAGCTGCATTTTATCCCAACAAGATGTGAGCCAGCTGTACGTGTGTGTGTGTGGAGGAGGGGAAATGGAGCTCGGAAACGATACAATAGTCCTACGAAAGCTGAATTCAGCAATCAACCCCCCCTGAGGTTTTGGGTCCCAAAATGCAATGAAAGAATTTTCATTGGTGTAACGTCTCAAGGTGCCTCGAAGCACTTCGCAGACATCTTCTGACGGCAGTCGGGGGGCACCGTGGGTGGGAATAGAGGGATACGGACCCCGGGAGTGTAGAAGATTTTAGTTTAGATGGGCAGCATGGTCGGCACAGGCTTGGAGGGCCGAAGGGTCTGTTCCTGTGCTGTACTTTTCTTTGTTCTTTGTTCTTTGCTAGCGCTGCTGCCTCATGGCGCCAAGGGACCGGGTGCAATTCCCGGCTTGGGGGTCACTGTCCGTGTGGAGTTTGCACATCCTCCCCCTGTCTGGGTGGGTTTCTTCCGGGTGCTCCAGTTTCCCCCTCAGATGTGCAGGATTGGGTGGATTGGCCATTGCTTAAAAATTGCCCCTTAGTGTCCAAAAGGTTTGTTGGGGTTTACGGGGATAGGTCGGGGGATTGGGCCCGGGTAGGGTGCTCTTTCGGAGGGCCGGTGCAGACTCGATGGGCCGAATGGCCTCCTTCTGCGCGGTAGGGGTTCTGCGATTCTAGTCACTGTTGCCGCGTAGCCAAATAACTCAACTGGTTTCCCCACATGGATGGTTCGACTGTTTCAGTTGAAGGACATTGAGCAGAACTCCCTTGCACGCCATCGAATGACACCATGCGAGGACAGGTTGGGGCCTCGGCCTATCGCCTCATCCGAAAAGAAATGGTGACACTGACAGTGCAGCATTCCCTCAGTACGGCACTGCACCTCAAACCCACAGCCTTTTTGAACTCTGTAATTAGAGAGTTCGGACCGACGAGCTCAATAAATTACTTGCAGCAAAGTCAATTGATGATAATCTTTCGGAATCTCAACAGCACAGTGGTCAACGGGCAGGCTCTGCACTTTGAGTGAGAGATGGGAGATGATGCCTTGAGCTTATCATCAGTAACCCAGCACCACCCAAGGCGTGATGTTTTTTAGTTGCTCATGAGGTGCGGGCGTCGCTGGCCACATCAGTCTTTATTGCCCATCCCTAATTGCCCCTGAGAAGATGGTGGTGAGCCGCCTTCTTGAGCCGCTGCAGTCCGTGTGGCGTAGATACGCCCACAATTCTGATAGAGAGGTGTAGGTACACCCACAGTGCTGTTAGGGAAAGAGGTTCCAGGATTTTGACCCAGCGACAGTGAAGGAACGGCCGACAAAGTTCCAAGTCAGGATGGTGAGTAACTTGGAGGGGAACTTCGAGGTGGTGGCCATGTTCTTTGCAAACTGCTCTGACTGATCATTTGTCCTCTTCACCGTCAGTTCTGGCGGCCTGAAGGTACTGGGGATATGATTCGGAGGGACCAGGATGCGTTAGAAACTGGAAGAAGCAAATAGGTGTAATGAATCAAAATATGGTCATGTGGGAGCGACGCTCTCTTTCCTTTGCAGGAAAGAACCTGATCATCAGGTGCGAGGCACTTCTCAGTGTTGCTGTACGTGGCGCAGGTCTGGCCCATTCCTCACTCCTGTTCTGTGGCAATCACCCTTTTCCTCTTCATCTGGTGGTCGGAAATGGACTGCGTTCGAATGGACATGATGTACATACCTATAGATAAAGGGGGGAAAAGCGTGCCCCAAATCACTCTAATCCTGATGGTCACCACTGTGGCTGCATCAAGCTGTGCCTAGATCCTCAGTACACAAGCACCAAGTGTCACTATGTACTGACTTTCTACTGTTCTATCCCGGTGTTGTGAGGGATGGGTCTGGCCACGCTCCTGCGGAACGTTACAAGAACAAAGAACAAAGAAAAGTGCAGCACAGGAACAGGCCCTTCAGCCCTCCAAGCCTGTGCCGACCATGCTGCCCGTCTAAACTAAAATCTTCTACACTTCCTGGGTCCGTATCCCTCTATTCCCATCCTATTCACGTATTTGTCACTATCGTCCCTGCTTCCACCACCTCCTCCGGCAGCGAGTTCCAGGCACCCACTACCCTCTGTGTAAAAAACTTGCCTCGTACATCTCCTCTAAACCTTGCCCCTCGCACCTTAAACCTATGCCCCCTAGTAATTGACCCCTCTACCCTGGAGAAAAGCCACTGACTATCCACTCTGTCTATGCCCCTCATAATTTAGTAGACCTCTATCAGGTCGCCCCTCAACCTCCGTCGTTCCAGTGAGAACAAACCGAGTTTATTCAACCGCTCCTCATAGCTAATGCCCTCCGTACCAGGCAACATCCTGGTAAATCTCTTCTGCACCCTCTCTAAAGCCTCCACATCCTTCTGGTAGTGTGGCGACCAGAATTGAACACTATACTCCAAGTGTGGCCTAACTAAGGTTCTATACAGCTGCAACATGACTTGCCAATTCTTATACTCAATGCCCTGGCCAATGAAGGCAAGCATGCCGTATACCTTCTTGACTACCTTCTCCACCTGTGTTGCCCCTTTCCGTGACATGTGGACCTGTACACCCAGATCCCTCTGACTTTCATCACTCTTGAGAGTTCTACTATTCACTGTATATTCCCTACCCGCATTAGACCTTCCAAAATGCATTACCTCACATTTGTCCGGATTAAACACCACCTGCCATCTCTCCGCCCAAGTCTCCAAACGATCTAAGTCCTGCTTTATCCTCTGACAGTCCTCATAGGTAGTCCTCAAGTAGTTGGACCGTGCCCTACCACCAGTCCCTCGCGGAAAATTTAACACCTTTGACAAGTCCATTAGGCAGTGGTCTGTATGTAATGTCCTGGAGCCCATTCATGAAGAAGAGATGGTGGATCCTGTTGAATGGGGCAGCTGCTGCAGAGATGGGAAGGCCCCTGACGAAGACCTTTTGGCCATAGTGAACTGAGGGCAGAGGAATTGTCCAGGACCCCCTTTGGGCTGTATGACTGCCATTGAATGTATACAGTGAATATTACATGTATCCCAATTGTATTGAAGCACCTCAGAAGGCAACTTGATCCACGTGGACAACTTAAATACCATTGTACCATTTGGAACGGTCATTTTGAAATTCTGGGTAATGTCTCCTTGACTGTATTGAAGCACCTCAGGATGTATGTGGACAACTTGAATATTATTGCACTTTGCGTGACAGCCATTTTGGAATGTCTGTCACTTCTTTCAGATATTTTAAGAATAAAGTGTATATTTTGCAAAGAATAAGGGGGATGGTGGAGTTCCCATGTGTCTGCTTATTGCCCTTGTCCTTCTAGATGATAGTGGTCATGGGTTTGAAAGTTACTGACCAAGGAGCTTTGGTGAGTTGCTGAAATGCATCTCATAGTTGGTGCACACAGCTGTCGCTGCCCTGGCAAGGGAGTGAATGTTTAAGGTGGTGGATGGGGTGCCAGTCAAGTGGAGCTGCTTTGTCCTGGATGGTGTCGAGCTTCTTGAGTGTTGTTGGAGCTGCGCTCACCCAGGCAAGTGGAGAGTATGCCATCACACTCCTGACTTGTGCCTCGTGGATGGCGGGCAGGCTTTGAGGGGGTCAGGATGTGAGTTACTCGCTGCAGGATTCCTAACCTCTGACCTGCTCTTGCAGCCGCAGTATTTATACCGTTAGTCCAGTTCAGTTTCTGGCCAATGGTAACCCTCGGGGTGCAAATGGCTATTAGCCATTAGGTACCAGATTTTCCATTGTAATGGGAGTCTCAGATTCTGCAGGCGGGGGTGTGGTGGTGCATTCCCTCACACAGTGGGGACTCCTATCTCACACAGCCAAAGGAGGAAGGACTTGCATTTACATAGAACATAGAACAGTACAGCACAGAACAGGCCCTTCGGCCCTCGATGTTGTGCCGAGCAATGATCACCCTACTCAAGCCCACGCATCCACCCTATAACAGTAACCCCACCCCATTAACCTTTATTTATATAGCACCTTCCTGTACCTCAAGGAATGTGCCTGACAGCCAAAGCAATGCTGTAGAATTCTTCTCTGGGCCCCAGAAGGAAACTGTCCTCTACTCCCCTCTACACCACTCGCCACTCCCCCCCCACTCCATCCCCCCAACCCCACCCTCACTCCTGAAATCGCAAATAAACTCTACCTCCCTGTCACTCCTCACTCTCAGCCTGGGGGCTATCCTCATTCAATAGTGGCGCCAAATCCCACCCACAGGGGCTGTTTAGCTCACTGGGCTAATCGCTGGCTTTGAAGGCAGACCAAGGCAAGCTGGCAGCATGGTTCAATTCCCGTAACAGCCTCCCCGAACAGGCGCCGGAATGTGGCGACTAGGGACTTTTCACAGTAACTTCATTTGAAGACTACTCGTGACAATAAGCCATTTTCATTTCATTTCATTTCACCAAGCAGGCAGTGCTGGATCCGAGCTGGACGCGGGGTTTGAAAGGTAGAAATCAGTCCCGGGAGTTAAAAATCTCTCGAAGCCCCACCGTGCTGCCCGCTGAGGCCCCTCGCACAGAAGGAGCCCGACACATCTTAAACCCCCCCCCCCCCCCGCCCTTCCAGGGCAGCACGGTGGCACAGTGGTTAGCATTGCTGCCTGCGGCGCTGAGGACCTGGGTTCGAAATCCGGCCCTGGGTCACTGTCCGTGTGGAGTTTGCACATTCTCCCCGTGTCTGCGTGGGTTTCGCCCCCACAACCCAAAAGATGTGCAGAGTAGGTGGATTGGCCATGCTAAATTGCCCCTTAATTGGAAAAAATAATTGGGTACTCTAAATTTATTTTTATAAAAACCCCCCCCGCCCTTCCAAAGGAAGGTTCAACGTTGTGGCTCTGGGCTGAAAGCCACCGAGACTCCCCGCTTTAAACAGTTTCAAAATAACAACTTTAATAAAGAATGTATTTGAAAAAAAAAAAATCCTGCGACTGTAGCCAGGCAGAGTGTCAACACAGCTTTAAAATGTGAAGGGAGTTGACAAAACGGTTTTCCTAGACTGGAAAATGCTGCACTTGCATTTTCTTAACACTTGGAGCTGTAACAGGATATGTACAAATTGGCTGTAAAAAGCTGGCCTGGCTTTCGAGCAAGGGCCGCGCTCTAGAACAGAACAAAGAGCAGCCCTTAATGCCTCCAGCTTCGATTGGCCACTTGGAGACTATCGCAGACTGTACAAGGCGACCCACCACCACGATTGAGTCAGGAATGGCGAAACCCGAAGGCACATCAACTTCACCTTTAGGGCAGAACACTCCAGAGCTACTCCAGCACCACATATGTATTTGGACAGCCAATGTCGGCGTCTCTCTTTCTGTGCCAGGGCAGAATAGGCTGTGATAAATTCATGTTGCACCAGATTCCTTGGCTGTCGCAGCACAGAATTCTCTTTGCGAGTTTTCCGTGGTAGATCATAGCGAGGGGTAGACCCCTCTAGATTTTCGCCAGCTCTTTCGTGGGATGTGGGCGTTGCTGGCCGGGGCCAGCATTGACTGCCCATCCCTAATCGCCCTGGGACTGAGGGGCTTGCAGGGTCCAAGTCGCTCCCCCCGCCTCCCCCCCCCACCCCTCCACCCCCTCCCCCGACTTGGAAATATGTCGGCCGTTCCTTCACTGTCGCTGGGTCAAAATCCGGCAACTCCCTCCCTAACAGCACTGCGGGTGTACCTACACCATATGGACCGCAGCGGCTCAAGAAGGCGGCTCACCACCACCTTCTCAAGGGGCAATTAGGGATGGACAATAAATGCTGGTCTAGCTAGCGACGCCCACATCTCGTAAAAAAAAAATCATACAAAAGCATAGAATTTACAGTGCAGAAATGAATTTTAAAAAAATTTCAGAGGGCATTTAAGAGTAAGCCACATTGCTATGTATCTGGAGTCACATGTAGGCCAAGTAAATATGCACGTTGTAGTGATCTCTGTATATGTATATACATAAAGGGTTAATGTTTAGTCAGTACAGTCAGATGATCACTAGAGGGCAACACTAACAGGGGGTATAAATACCAGCTCAATCTGTTGTCCCGCTCTCTTCGGGTGTGTTGTGACTAGAGAACAGAAGTGTAGAGTTAGCTCAGAGTACAAGTATAATATTCATAGTTTAATCCAATTCTATCTTGTTTAATTTGATAGCTAGGATTAAAGAATTGAACTCACAAGTTAATTGATTAGTTACTCAAAAATTATTAGTTATCCCGGGACGACTTTGAGTATTCATCATCATCAAAGTTAAGAACTTCTCGGCATTAACAAATGAGTAACATGTATTACTTCAAGCAATAGTAATATAACACAACATGTTATATTACTACTCTTGCACGATATATTATTAATTACTGGATAGTGATCAGGAACTGGATTCCTGCCTTGGAGTATCAACAGCCACTTTCCCACTCAGCCAGCCATGAATCAGTTCAAATGGGAAATTATAGCTGGGTGCTGGGTCCATTTTCCATGGTTGGGTGTTGCATTGGGCAGTGCCCTCACCAGCGATGCCCAGTCCATGATAACAAAGGTTTAGAACCCACAGAGACAAAAAGGGGTAATTTGCTTAGGTCAGCACTGCTACCTCACAGTGGCAGGGACCTGGGTTTGATTTCGATCTCAGGTGACAGTCTGTGCGGAGTTTGCACATTCTCCCCGTGTCTGCGTGAGTTTCCTCCGGGTGCTCCGGTTCCCTCCCACGGTCCAAAGACATGCAGGTTAGGTGGATAGCATATTGACATCAATTAATCCCATTGAGAGAAGTGAATGATATTATGCAATCACCATGTCAATGCTGTTGCTCCATTATATCCAGTCAACGCTATATTCAACGAGTGTTCCACAATATCTCAATCACTTCTTACGACCCTTTCTGCACTCCTTCAAGTCTGGCCCCTTTGCACATTTCCCACAACCTTCCCTCCACCAATGTCAATTACAAGGGGTCACGATTTCAAGGTGAGAGGGGGAAAGTTTAACGGAGATGTGCGTGGAACGTTTTTTACGCAGAGGGTGGTGGGTGCCTGGAACGCTTTTTTACGCAGAGGGTGGTGGGTGCCTGGAATGCTTTGCCAGCGGAGGTGGTAGAGGCGGGCACGATAGCATCATTTAAGATGCATCTGGACAGATACATGAACGGGTGGGGAACAGAGAGAAGTAGATCCTTGGAAAATAGGCAACAAGTTTAGATTAAGGATCTGGATTGGCGCAGGCTGGGAGGGCCGAAGGGCCTGTTCCTGTGCTGTAATTTTCTTTGTTCTTTGAGAATAGTGTCTTACAGGGAGCAGATCAGTCCGAGGGGGAGTCGTTGAGGAGTCTAGTAGCTGTGGGGAAGAAGCTGTTCCTATGTCTGGATGTGCGGGTCTTCAGGCTTCTGTACCTTCTGCCTGATGGAAGGGTCAGGAAGAGGGCAATGCCTGGGTGGGAGGGGTCTCTGACAATGCTGTCTGCCTTCCTGAGGCAGTGCGAGATGTAGACAGAATCAATGTGTGGGTGGCAAGCTTGTGTGATGCGTTGGGCTGAGTTCACCACACTCCGCAGCTTCTTGCGGTCTTGAGCTGAGCAGTTGCCATACCAAGCTGAATCTTCTAAATCACTCCATAAAGCCCACCGCGATGAACAGGTTTTCAGTAATATCACCCATATGACTGGATGTTGAACTTTGGTTTGCGAACACTCCTGACAAGCACCTTGGGATATTTTAGAAAGATGCTATATAAATGCAAACTGTTGTTATTCATGCACTGCTTATTGCGTTGTTGTGTCTTAACTCTGTTTCTAATCAGTATGCATTACCCCTGGAGGATACTTTCAATGGAAAGTGTTTATTGGTCGGTAGCAGTCTCCGTTTGGGTCAGAATGTTGCACCCAAATCCCATTCCAAGACCACAGTTCATAACTTAGGTCAAAAGGGAGTACATCATTGTGAGAAATGTCTTCCTGATTTGAGATATTAAAACAGGGTCGCAACTTTGTCTGACAATAAAAGTCTCTTACACTATGTAAGGAGGAGCAGGGAGTGTTCCCGATATCTCGGCCAACATTCATCCCTCTGCCGGTAATATGTTCAAAGCACTGCCGTTCCTGTTACTAATGTTGAATCACTGCCATCTTTTCCGATTGAACAGCAATCACTACCGTACTTCAGGAAATAATTAACCGTGTAAAGTGTTTTTATATGTTTTTATGAACTAACATGCAACAACACTTGTCACTTGCATTTACACTCATAGAATTTGCAGTGCAGAAAGAGACCATTGAGTGTGCACTGGCTCTTGGAAAGGGCACCCACATAAGCCCACACCTCCACCCCATCCCCATAACCCAGTAACCCCACCTAACCTAAGGGTAATTTAGAGTGGCCAATCCACCGAACCTGCACATCTTTGGACTGTGACAGGCAGCACGGTGGCACAGTGGTTAGCATTTCTGCCTACAGCGCTGAGGACCCAGGTTCGAATCCCGACCCTGGGTCACTGTCCGTGAGGAGTTTGCACATTCTCCCCGTGTCTGCGTGGGTTTCACCCCCACAACCCAAAAAAGCTGTGCAGGATAGGTGGATTGGCCTTGCTAAATTACCCTTAGGTTAGGTGGGGTTACTGGAAAAAGTAATTGGGTATTCTAAATTTTTAAAGAACAAAAAAATAATAATCTTTGGACTGTGGGAGGAAACCGGAGCACCCGGAGGAAACCTACGCAGACACGGGGAGAACGGTGCAGACTCCACACAGGAACCGAACCCGGGACCCTGGAGCTGTGAAGCAGGCTGTGCTAACCATTGTGCTACCATGCCGCCCACAATTGTGCCTCAACATTGGGCGGCACGGCGGCGCAGTGGTTAGCATTGCTGCCTCACAGCGCCAGGGACCGGGTTCGATTCCAGCCTGTGCGGGTCTCTGCGGAGTCTGTGCGGAGTTCTCTCCGGGTGCCCCGGTTTCCTCCCACAGTCCAAAGATGTGCAGGTTAGGTGGATTGGGAGTGCTAAAATTGTCCCTTAGTGTCAAAAGGTTGGTTGGCTAACAGTGATGGGGCCTGTTTTCTTTCCAAAGGACGGTGCTGACTCAATGGGCCAAATGACCTCCCTTTCACATTCCTCTTTTTTTTTGAGGCAGCATAATAGCACAAGTGGATAGCACTGTGGCTTCACAGCGCCAGGGTCCCAGGTTCGATTCCCCGCTGGGTCACTGTCTGTGCGCAGTTTGCACGTTCTCCCCGTGTCTGCGTGGGTTTCTTCCGGGTGCTCCGGTTTCCTCCACAGTCCACAGACGTGCAGGTTAGGTGGATTGGCCGTGATAAATTGCCCTTAGTGACCCAAAAAGGTTAGGAGGGGTGATTGGGTTACGGGGGTAGGGTGGAAGTGAGGGCTTAAATGGGTCAGTGCAGACTCGATGGGCCGAATGGCCTCCTTCTGCATTTATGTTCTTTGCACTGTAGGGATTCTATGCATGATAAGACATTCCAAGGCCCTTTCCAGGAGCATTATTTTCAATTTGTTTGCGGGACGTGGGCACATGGGACTGGCGAGGCCGGCGTTCATCACCCATCTCGAATTGCCCATTGAAAGGTTGGTGGTGAGCTGCCTTCTCAAACGGCTGCAGTCCATGTGGTGTAGGTACACCCAAAGTGCTGTTAGGAAGGGAGTTACAGGATTTTGACCCAGTGACAATGAAGGAACGGCCGATATATTTCCAAATCAGGATGACTTGAAAGGGAACTTCCAGGTGGTCGGGTTCCCTGTTAAGAAAGAGTTAGTGTTCCTGAGCACTTAAGTTGGAACTGCTGTTTTAATTGTCTAATAAATTGCACTTATTGTTTAATAGACTGCACCGATATATAAAGGGGATGCAGGCGGGACTGATTTGTGTTGGAGAAGTGGTTACTGAACGCAATAAATCTGGAGTTATACAAGCCTGGCTTGCTTTCCAGTTCTCATAGTTCCCATCGGAGCAGAACATTCCCATGTGTCTGCTGTTCTTGTCCTTCTAGATGGTCGTGGTCATGGGCTCGGAAGGCGCGGCCGAAGGAATCTTGGTGAGTTTCTGCCGTGCACCTTGTCGACAGCGTACACTGCTGCCATTTTGCTTCAATAAAGTTTTGCAGGCCGATGGAAAATTGGGGGACTGTGTTGCTCTTGCAAGGGCCCAGCATGGACACAATTGGTTGAATTGGTCTCCTTCTGTATTATAACCGTTCTATAATTCTATCTGAAAGGCAAACCAATTGACATCACGCTAAAGGAGGGACATCAGAATATTTGACGCAATGGCTTAGTCAGAGGGGTGGGTTTTGCCTCTTTGGGAGGAGGAGGCAGAAGAGGCCTCGGGAAGGAATTCCGTTAGAGCCGTGATGGCAGACGGCACAGTCACTAGTGAGGGAGCAGGAAATTGGGAATGCGTAGGAGGCGAGAATTGGAGGAGCGGAGAGGGTTGTGCGTCTGGAGGAGGTGACAGCGATAGTTATGGGGAGGTAAGGATCAAACACCGGATGAGGATTTACAATTTGAGATGATGGAGGCGCTACAAACACAAGCAATATTATATATTTCTGGCAAAAAATTGCAGCTACCCACTGGATAGCCATGTGCACATCCATGTGCAACATCTCAACTTCTCACAGTTATTTATTTAATCCTGCTCACAAGTCAGATGTATTCACCCATAGTGAAAACGTCCACCGCTACACCAGCTATCTGTCAAGAAGCATTAGTTTCAAATTTTCATTGTGGGGATTAACAAAGGGAAAGTGTGTTAGAAAGGTGTTGGCTAAGTTCACAGTCAATGGGCAGAAAATCAAGCACATGTGTGTACAGTAGGAAGATCTAAAAAACACTGGAGAACCCAATAACTTTGGCAGAAACACACGAAACAGCTCTGGGACCTCATAAATATTGGCCTCGGGCAATGGTGCCCCCTCTCGAGTGGGATAGGTATTTTGGAATTTTGTATGTGCCTCAGCCATGGAATCAGTACAGTGCAGAAGGAGGCCATTTGGCCCATTGAGTCTGCACCAACCCTCCGAAAGAACCCCCTACCTAGGCCGAATCCACTGCCCTATCCCCGTAACCCCACCTAACCCCTACATCCTGGGCACCAAGTGTCAATCTATCATGGCCAATCCACCTAACCTTGGACTGTGGGAGGAAACCGGAGCACCTGGAGGAAATCCACACAAACATGGGGGGGCGGGTGGGGGCAGACATGCAAACGCCACACAGTCACTCAAGATTGGAATTGAACCTGGATCTCTGTCCCCAAAACTAAAACCACCTCTGCCACCGGTGGGATTCGAACCCACGCCCCCACAGAAACAGAAGCTTTAATCCAGCGCCTTAGACCAGTCAGCCACGCTGTCACCAGCCACACCATTGCTCCTCCTATTGCCACTGCTATCCACCCATACTCCCACCCCAGTCAAATAGATCGAACATGGCGGGCATTGTACATTCTTTTTTCACACTCCCTGGATTACTCAAAGATGCAAAAAAAGGCAACAAAGTGGCCATTCACAAAGGCGCAAACTAAGGACAAAGGTGGAACTGGCTCCTGCCTCTCCTGGGATTTACGTGAGAACTTAAGGAGACCCTTGAACCTGTCCTGCCCTACAATGAGATTGCAACTAATCTCCATCTACCTGCCTCCAACCCATACTCCTCCGTCTGATTAACAAAAATCTATCAATCTTGATTTCAGTATCACCCCTGGTACCATGATGTGTTAGGCAGGCTGGTTCGACGTGGACTGCACTTGCTGCAGCGTAGCGAGAGACAGACCTCTAACACTGGAGAAGATCCGACACGATTTTATTCAATGTTGTAACTAATATACATGCTCAGCTGTGGGTTGACACTATACTGAATTGACTGGAGACCTAGTACTAGCCTGGCCAGACTTACTAGCTACCACATGGTGTTTGCACTTGCTAGCTCATGGACTCTGACTGTCTCAGTGGCTGGGTCCCGAGAGAGCGGGAAACCTAGTGCCCTCTGGCTTTATAGTGGTCGTGTCCTGTCTGGTGATTGGCTGCTCTGTGATGTGTGCTTACTGGTCATCCTCTGTGTCAATCACTGCCTGTCTGCACTTCATTATATACATGAGTGGATATTATGACAAATCTCAGTGTTAAAAATGACAAAGAATTTGGCATCAATTGCCATCACCCATCACCTGAAGAAGTGTTCCCTGTAATGTCATTCCTGACAGACGTGGCTCTAATCTTTAGGCCATGCTCTCTTATCCTCGACCTGTGGTGGGCAACCGACAGCCCGGGGGCCACATACAGCCCACCTGGGTTCAGAGTGCGGCCTGCGAGATATTTCATTGACCGTTGCCCACGCGCGGGGGTCGCCAAATTCCGCTGATTTCCGTTTGCGTAGTTTTTTTCCTACCGGTATGACTGAAATGATTCGCACATAAAGCGAGGGCGAGTGAACTGAGGAGTGTGCTGATTGCTCACAACATTGACTTTGAGAGCCGTGCGCTCCCTCAGCATCCAGAGTGTAAATATTCCTTTTGTTTTTACCATTTGAAGTTGATGACAGTTCTATTGATATATGAATGATTAAGCATATCTTACGGCCTCCTGAGGTGAACGAGGGACCCTCATGCGGCCAATCACCAGCCTCGGTTACCCATCACTGTCCTAGCGTCTTCAACCTATGGAAATAGCTTCTATCCTAACAATTCCCCTTAATATTTTGTAAAATTCAATCAAATTACCTCCTTAACCTGTGTTTCAGTGAATACAATCCCAGTTTGTTTAGGGGCTGTTTAGCACAGGGCTAAATCGCTGGCTTTGAAAACAGGCCAGCAGCTCGGTTCGATTTCCGTACCAGTCTCCCCGAACAGGTGCCGGAATGTGGCGACTAGGAGCTTTTCACAGTAACTTCATTTGAAGCCTACTCGTGACAATAAGCGATTTTCATTTCATTTCATTTTTCATATCTCCTCATGGTTGAACCCAGGGAGTCCAGGTGTCATTCCGGTTAATCTACACTGCAAGGTGTGTATATCCCTCCTTGGGTGTGGTGCCCAGAATTGCTCACAGTAACTCCAGGTGCGGTCTAACCGGGGCCTTGGAGACCGAGAGCACTGCTCGAACCCACTTCAGGACAGGGCCTGGAAGATTGGAGATGTTTCCGTGTTTCTCACCTCGCCCAGGGGACATACAAGGTGGGAAAACTCCGCCACTAGTAACTTAAAGCTTGCGCACACTCCAGTAAATTGATGGTTTCTCCCTTCCCATTCTCAGGTCTACCATCTGCGAGACTCAAATAAACCCGACCTACGTTGCGAATATCACCATTTATGAGGATGCAGATCAGGGCGGCACGGTGGGGCAGTGGTTAGCACTGCTGCCTCACGGTGCCGAGGACCCAGGTACGATTCTTGCCCCAGGTCACTGTCCGTGTGGAGTTTGCACATTCTCCCCGTGGCTGCCTGGGTCTCGCCCCCACAACCCAAAGATTGTGCAGGGCAGGTGGATTGGCCACGCTAAATTGCCCCTTAATTGGAAAACTTTAGAAAGCTTAGGCGGAGGCAATGGTACTATCATTGGATTAGTAATCCAAAGACCCAGGGTAATTCTGTATGGGTTCGAATCCCACGACAGCTGATAGCGAAAAGCCAATTCGATTATAAAACCCTGGAGTTAGAAGTCAAATGATGACCTAGAAACCAATGCTGAAAAAACCAAGCTGGTTCACAAATGCCCTTTAGAGAGGGAAATCTGCCGCCCTTACCCGGTCTGGCCTACATGTGACTCCAGACCCACAGCAATGTGGTTGACTCTGAAATGGCCAAGCAAGCCACTTAGTTCAGGAGCAATTAGGGACGGGTCACAAATGCTGGCCCAACCAATGACGCCCATGTCCCAGAAATACATTTTGGAAAAATATTTGCGTACAGCGGTGTTGATTGCTTTTACTGGTGAGGTGGAAGTTTGAGGGGGCGATTCTCCGCTATGGAGGCCAAGTGTTCGCGCCGTCGTGAATGCCGACGCGTTGGGCCAGCTCAATCCCGCGCATGCGCAGTTGGGCAAGCGCCATCCTGCGCATGCGCAAAGAACCTCTTACGCGCGCCGGCCCCGACCCAACATGGGGTCGGTGTTCAGGGGCCGGCCGCGCAGAGAAAGTAGGCCCGGGGCGGGGGAAGAGGCCAGCCCGCCGATTGGTGGGCCCCGGTCTCGGGCCAGACTCCATCGGAGCCCCCCCCCTCCCCCCCCCGGTGAAGAAGCCCCCCCCACCCCAACAGGCCGACCCCCGAGCGTTCCCGCAGGCAGCGACCAGGGGTGAACGGCGCCGGTGGGACCCTGTTGTGTCGGAGCGGCTGCTCGGCCCATCCGGGCCGGAGAGTCGGCAGCCCCACCGATTCCAGCCGGCACCGCGCCAAACGCGCCGGCGCAAACTGCAACGATTCTCCGCACCTCAGAAAATCGTGTGCCGGCGTCGGGGCGTCGTGGCGCGATTGCTCCGATTCTCCGGCCCGGCGCGGGGCTCGAAGAATCGCCCCCTGTGTGTTCAAGACCCACTCTGGGACTTGAACCCGTATTTTAGGTTGAATATGTGGTACTGAGTAGCTGCTGTCTTTCGGAGAAGAGGTTAACCTGAGGATGCATCGGCCAAACCAATGGGGCTGTAATTGATCTCAAGGCAAGGAAGTTTTTAACGGTTTTGTAGAAGGCCCACATGGACTCGAAACGTTAACTCTGTTTCTCTCTCCACAGACGCTGCCAGACCTGCTGAGTTTTTCCAGCATTTTCCGTTTTTATTTCAGATTTTTAGGATCGAGGTATTTTGCCTTTAGTGCTTATTGGTTCTCTGGCTGACACCTGCCCCTCAGCCAGCACCGTCACAATACATTATCTGTACATTCATCGCATTGCTGTTTGTGGGATCTTTCTCTGCCTGAACCAGCAGCCTCCATGACGACAATGACTGCAATTCGATTCGCCTCCTGTGCAGGGCTGTGGAGCCCCCCGCGCATGGGACTGCCGTTACCCTTCCCAATTCCACACGGATAGTGCACAACACAGAGATGTACAAGCACAGTGAGGTTTGGACATTTGATAGCAGAATGCCTTCCCTAGGAGAGCGAAAGAAAAGGGATTTTACTTCTATTGAGAGGGCAAGAGGGAATGGGTTCAACCTCCGGACGTGACGCCATTTTATAATGGCGTCGCATTTTCAAAAACATATACCACATGACATGGAAACCAATGGTGTAGATGCTCTAAAACATCTTGGAGAGAAGATACAACACCCAGCCAACATCCCTCATCCATTTGTATCCCCATTCCCTAATTTTCTTCTGACTGGTGTACTGTTCCATTCAATTGTTCTGCATTTGATCATGCGAGTCTGTTTACTATTGATGCTCACTATGCTTGAGCGGTGAAGCTTGGGCGCTGACTCAGAGAAAAGTAAACAGACAATACAGAAGCTACTAGAAGTCTGAACTGAAGCATAGAGTAGACATTTCAAAGCATTGTATAAAACCCTGTATATAAATTTCTCGCGCACCAGTGTCATTTCCGCCTGGGTCCGAGATATAAAATATACAACAACTGGGACCACGTTCTTGGAAAGGATGGAAGTTCTAAGACATTTTCAAGGGCAATTAGAGATGGACAATAAATGCCACAGACACACACACACACTACGAAAGATTATTTAAAAAAACATTGAGTAATTCTTAAATGTAACTTTCTGAGATGATTCATCTGCAGCTGAGCTCTCAACAACACCCACTAACGTCCATTTTGAAATCATGTCCATCTGTTACTGACCAGTAAGTGGGAAGCCAGTGCAGTGGACCTTCTCGAGTTGTCGCATGTACTGGGGTCGGAAAGGCAGCTGTGTATATCTTGGTTATGAATTCAGGCCATTTGAAACCCTATTGATGATGCTTTGCAAAGCGGCGAAGGTGAGCTTTGGCAGATGGAACCTCTCCTCATTGCTTTTTTACTATTGTCAACTTTCACTCATTCTCCTTCCCAAAACAGCATCCCGTAAAATCTGATTTAAAAAACGTTGGGCTGGATTCTCCGCCGCGGAGTTCTCTGTTGTGTCGGCGGCATGGGGTGGCCGCAATGGGCAAATCCCATTGGAAGGTGGCGGGAACAGAGAATCCTGCTGCCGGCCGGCAGGTTAAACAGTAGCTTGACACAGGCAAGAATCTGCAAGCTGATTCCTGAAGGATCTCTCTCTCCCTCAAAGCGGTTTATCTAAGACATCTCTTCACAGCAAGTATTCCTGGGTTGGCTAACTGCATTTAAAAGTGGATTGTGACCCGAGATGGGTTTTGCTAGAGTGGAGATAAAAGATAAGCAGTTGGGAATGAGTGTTTTGTTGTCATTGTTTAACTGGTGATTGTAAGATAATTTCTTCATGATGTTAAAGTTAGTAATACTGTGCTGGTAAGAAAGTTTGTTTTAATATACCACATCATTTTTTTGCGTGGAGCGAAGTATCCTTTCCTCACGGTTTTACAAATTAAATAAAGTATTGGGGTTTCTGTCCGGTATCCTAGCAACTGTTGGGGCCTGGTCAGGGACGGTAGTAATCGGCAGCAGTTAAGGGGTTAAAGTATTTGCGGTCTGTTGTTGGAGAAGCACTGAGCTGGAAAAACTCGGTAGAAAGTTCTGTTTCTGATGCTCCCCGTTCCCCAATGTCAGCAGATGGAAGATGCCAAGAGCCAGCGAAACGTTCGCTGTAGAGCCTCATCATTCAGAACCTCTCCGAACATGGAAAAGAAGCAGATGATCTAAACAAAGAAACGCAGATTCTTACCTTTTTGATGCAGTATGTCAGCTTTAGCATACGTGTAGCCACATGTGGTTTTAATCATATAAGAGGAAGGAAACTACGATCATTAGGAGCACTCTGTTGAGTACACGGAGAGGAGAGAACACAGGCTGCTTATATAATATGGTAACGATTTGTCTCCAGCCAATCAGTCATTAACTCCTGGAGGGACTAATCGTTGCTGCTTAATTACTACAGATGGTTAAGTTAATCTGTACCCTGGGAAAAGAAGTTGGGTGTTATTCCAATGCTCAACACGTGAAGACCATAAGACAGAGGAGCATAATTCGGCCCATCGAGTCTGCTCCGCCGTTCAATCATGGCTGATGTGCTTCTCATCCCCAGTTTCCTGCCTTCACCCCATAACCCCTGATCCCCTTATTAATCACTCCAATCAGAACAACAAATTTCATTTGCATAGCGCCTTTCGTGTCGCGAGGCGTCCCCACGGATTTCACAGAAGCGTTGTCAAAATTTGCTGCCAAGCCACCCCAAGTGCAGGTAACCAACTTGGTCAAAGAGGTTCGACGAGTATCTTAAAGAAGGGGATAGGGTGGAGAGGCTGGATAGTTAAGCCAGGGATTTCCAAAGCTTCGCGCCTACATAGCCGAAGGCACAACGTCCAATCAACAGGAGAATATAAGACATCGAAACACATAAATTAGGAGCAGGAATAGGCCGTTCGGCCCTTCAAGCCTGCACCGTCATTTAATGTGCTCAAGTCTGACCCTCGATCTCAATCCCATACTCCCGCCCTCTCCCTATATCTGCCCCCCCCGCCCCGACACCTTTCAAGCCTAAACATCCACCTGTTTCTTTCTTAAATATATATCAGTGACTAGGCCTCTACAACCGTCTGTAAAGAGAGTTCCACAAGTTCACCACCCTCTTTAAAAAAAAAAAAATTTAGAGTACCCAATTTATTTTTTCCAATTAAGGGGCAATTTTAGCGTGGCCAATCCACCTACCCTGCCCATCTTTGGGTTGTGAGGGGTGAAACCCACGCAGACACGGGGAGAACGGGCAAACTCCACACGGACAGCAACCTAGAGCCGGGATCGAACCTGGGACCTCGGCGCCGTGCGGCAGCAGGGCTAACCACCACGCCACCCCCCCACCCTCTTGAGTGAAGAAATTTAACTTTGCACTATTAGCGCACCCAAGACATCTGAACGCAAGGACTCTGTTACTCCATGAAACCCACCCCCCAAAATAGCCCCATGAACTGTACCACAGGGTGCTCCCTGTGGAGGACACATCCCGTCTTCCCTGTTTTGTTGTACGCAGTCTCAATGGTAAATGAAATGAAATGAAAATCACTTATTGTCACGAGTAGGCTTCAATGAAGTTACTGTGAAAAGCCCCTAGTTGCCACATTCCGGCGCCTGTTCAGGACTCGAACCGTGCTTCTGGCCTGCTTTAAAAGCCAGCGATTTAGCTGAGTGAGCTAAACCAGACACACAGTATGTGGCTAGCCAGCTGGGATGATGTTGACATTTTACAGGCACCAGCCCTCATGCTGAGACTGGGCAGTATCTCGAAAAGGCATTGTCCATTATCCTTTGCAATTCAAACAGGAAGAGTCACCCCACTGACCCCGTGATCCGCCTCATCTTGTTCTTCCAAAAAGTATTTGATGACGTCCCACATGGAGAGTTACTGGTTAAGCTCAATGCTTGGAGGGCCGTAGAAACATAGGAAATAGGAGCAGGAGGAGATCATTCAGCCCTTGAACCTGCTCCACCATTCAATAGGATCATGGCTGATCATCCATCCTTTCCCCCCATATCCATAGTAAGAAGTCTTACAACACCAGGTTAAAGTCCAACAGGTTTGTTTCAAACACGAGCTTTCGGAGCACGGCTCCTTCTTCAGGTGAATGGAAAGGCTTGTTCCAGAAATGTTTATATAGACACAGTCAGAGATGCCCCGGAATGCGAGCACCTGCAGGCAATCAAATCATCAAAGATGCAGAGAGAGAGGTAACTCCAGGTTAAAGAGGTGTGAATTGTCCCAAGCCAGTTCAGTCGGTAGGGGCGGAGAAACTACGACATCTTCTTCGCAGCCTCCAACACATCATCAGCGAGGATGGACATCTTGCCAAGGTCATCCCCACACCCCCACTACTGGCCTTCAAACAACCGCGCAACCTCAAACAAACCATTGTTTGCAGCAAATTACCCAGCCTTCAGAACAGCAACCACAACACCACAAAACCCTGCCAGGGTAATCTCTGCAAGACATGCCAGATCATCGACATGGACACCACCATTACACGTGGAAACACCACCCACCAGGTACGCGGCGCATACTCGTGCGACTCGACCAATGTAGTCTACCTCATACGCTGCAGGAAAGGATGTCCCGAAGCGTGGTACATTGGCGAGACCATGCAGACACTGCGACAACGAATAAACGGGCATCGTGCGACTATCAACAGGCAGGACTGTTCCCTTCCAGTTGGGGAACACTTCAGCAGTCAAGGACATTCAGCCTCTGATCTCCGGGTCAGCATTCTACAAGGAGGCCTTCAGGAGACGCGACAACGCAAAATTGCTGAGCAAAAACTTATAGCTAAGTTCCGCACGCATGAATGCGGACTCAACCGGGATCTGGGATTCATGTCGCATTACATTCGGCCCCCACCAACAAGCCTGGACTTGCAGAGGCCTACCGACTGAACTGGCTTGGGACAATTCACACCTCTTTAACCTGGAGTTACCTCTCTCTCTGCATCTTTGATGATTTGATTGCCTGCAGGTGCTCGCATTCCAGGGCATCTCTGACTGTGTCTATATAAACATTTCTGGAACAAGCCTTTCCATTCACCTGAAGAAGGAGCCGTGCTCCGAAAGCTCGTGTTTGAAACAAACCTGTTGGACTTTAACCTGGTGTTGTAAGACTTCTTACTGTGCTCACCCCAGTCCAACGCCGGCATCTCCACATCATGCCCATATCCATAGCCTTTGTCTTTCCCAGAGCTATATTGGCCGACTGTATGTGGAGTTTGCACGTTCTCCCCGTGTGTGCGTGGGTTTCCTCTGGGTGCTCCGCTTTCCTCCCACAGTCCAAAGATGTGCAGGTTAGGTGGGTTGGCCGTGCTAAATTGCCCCTTCGTGTCCAAAGATGTGCAGGTTAACTAGGGTTACGGGGATTGGGCGTGGGAGTGGGTCTAGGCAGAGTGTTCTTTTGAAGGGTTGGTTAAGACTCAATGGGCCAAGGGGACAGGAGAGGTGATTGGGGGAGCTGCCATTTAGATTAGTAGAGGGAGCTTTAGGTACCCAGACATCCAAGTGGCACGAGAATGGGACCGGCTGCATAAATTAAATCATGCCCGGCTAGTGGACCAAATGAAGGGCGATCTTCGGAGATGGGACGCGCTTCCGTTGTCTCTGGCAGGGAGGGTGCAGACGGTGATGATGACGGTCCTCCCGAGATTCCTGTTTGTATTTCAATGTCTCCCCGTCTTTATTCCGCAGTCCTTTTTTCAACGGGTCAACAAAGTGATCACTGGCTTAGTTTGGGCGGGCAAGACCCAAACTAAGGAAGGTGATGCTTGAGCGGAGTTGGGGCGAGGGCGGGCTGGCGCTGCCAAATTTTAGTAACTATTACTGGGCGGCAAATATACCCGTGATCAGGAAGTGGGTGGTGGGGGAGGGGTCGGCATGGGAGCGTATGGGGGCTTCATGCAAGGGTACCAGTCTGGGGGCGCTGATAACCGAGCCTCTGCTGTTCCCGCCGACACGGTACTCCACCAGCCCCGTGGTGGTGGAGGCCCTGAGAGTCTGGGGGCAATGGAGGAGACATGTGGGAGCAGAGGGAGCATCGGTCTGGGCCCCAATCTGTAATAATCACCGGTTTGCCCTGGGAAGTATGGACGAGGGATTCTGGATATGGTGGAGAGCAGGGATTGAGAGGATGGGGGATAAGTTTATCGAGGGGAGCTTTCCGAGTATGAGGGCGCTGGAGGAGAAGTTTGGGTTGGCGAGGGGAAACAAATTCAGGTACCTGCAGGTGCGGGACTTCCTATGTAAACAGGTGTTAACCTTCCCGCTCCTACCGCTGAGGGGGAATCAGGACTGGGTAGTTTACAGAGGGTGGGTAGGAGAAGGGAATGTCTCAGACATTTACAAGGAACTTATGGGGTCAGAAGAGACGCAGACCGAGGAGCTGAAGCGCAAGTGGGAGGAGAGATAGAGGATGGTCTGTGGACGGACGCGTTGAGTAGAGTCAATGCGTCCCCAACTTTGCCAGGCTCAGCCTGATCCAATTTGAGGTCGTTCATCGGGCTCACATGACAGTTGCCCGGATGAGCAGATTCTTTGGGGTGGAGGACAGGTGCGCAAAACATGCGGAGGACCAGCGAACCATGTCCACATGTTCTGGGCATGTCCGAAGCTTAGGGAATTTTGGCAGGGGTTTGCGGATATCATGCCAACAGTGTTAAAAACAAGGGTGGCGCTGAGTCCAGAGGTGGCGATTTACAGGGTGTCGGAAGACCCGGGAATCCAGGAGGAGAAAGAGGCAGACGTTCTGGCCTTTGCCTCCCTGCTAGCCCGGAGACGGATACTATTAGCCTGGAGGGAGTCAAAGCCCCCGAAGTCGGAAACCTGGCTGTCGGACATGGCTATTTGGAGAAAATCAAGTTCGCCTTTAGAGGGTCACTGTTAGGGTTCACCCGGAGGTGGCAACCAATCGTCGACTTCTTTGCAGGAATTAATCGTCAGCAGAGGGGGGGGGGAGGGGGGGGGGGGGTTTAGGTTAGTTTAGAGTAGGGGGTTAATAAAGGTGGGACCTGTAAGGGAGGGAGACGGCTTTTGCACTATGTTTATAGTTTCATGCACATTGTTTATTGTGTTGTTGTTATAATACCAAAAAATACCTCAATAAAATGTTTATTTTTTTAAAAAAAGACTCAATGGGCTTCCTTCTGCACTATAGGGATTTCATCATCATTTCACAGCGTGAGTGACCCAGGTTCGATTCTGGCCTTGTCTGTGTGGAGTTTACAGACTGTGTGGAGTTCCGGTTTCCTCCCACAGTGCAAGATGTGCATGTTGGGAAGATTGGCCGCGCTAAAGTCTCCCTGAGTGTGCAGGTTAGGTTACAGGGATAAGGTAGGGTGGGCGGTGGGAGTAGACCTAGGTACTTTCGGAGGGTCGTTGCAGACTCGATGGGCCGAATGGCCTCCTTCTGCAGTGTAGGGATTCCATGAAAAACATGGGAAGGCCGCCACTTGCGAGTTCCCCTCCAAGCCACACCACATCCTGACTCGGAAATATATCGTCGTTCCATCGCTGTTCCTGTGCACGCGCGTGTGTGTGTGTGTGTGTACTTACACCAGATGGAGCGCAGTAGTGCAAGAAAGCCCACCTCTCAAGGGAAATTAGGGATGGGCAATGAATTGGCTGGCTCAAATCCCACAAAAGAGCGAATGGAAAGATGAATTTGCACCTGCGTGAGGGGGAGACAGTATCTGGGAGCGATCACAAACCTGTAACCTAAAGGAAGTCGGAAGTATTATATCTGGAGTAATGGACCCCAGGGAATCACTTCAAAATACAATCTAACTGAGGGGTTTGGCTGGTTTAAATATAGTTGGCAGGAGAAGCTGGAGCCTGACTCTGAGAATCAAGTGGTTTATATTTAGGATACCTGGGAGGCCTTCATGAATTGGAATCACTTCAAGGGTTTCAAACGGTTTATGTACATCAAATAATGGATACAAGGAAGTGATATCGCAGGCTAAAATCTAACCAAGATGGTACGGTATCAGAGTTACTAGGCTAACAATCCAGAGTTTGGGACTAATGATCCAGAGGCAAGGGTTCAAATCCCACCCGAGCATCTGGGGAATTTGAATTTCGTTAATTAGCTAAATCTGGAATGAAACGCTCGCCCTAGTAATGGTGACCATGAGGACTACTGGGTTGTTGTTGTTTGAAAAACCCATCTGATTCACTATTCACTGTTATAACCCGCACGAGACCTACAGGGTTGGAGAAATGCGTCTCCCCGTGAGCCTCACCTGCTGAGGGGGAGCCCATGGACAGAGTAATAGTGTGGTAGTATAACTAGGGGTATTACAGTACCTGGGAGTGTGAGCTGCCATTGGTGCAGAGGACTCGCTGCCCATTGGCCCAGGAATAGTGTGCCTCTTATCCCTATTGGGTAAGAGGAAGGTAGCTCCGCCTACGAGGCGGGGTATAAGAACCCGTGTTTCCAGCAGCTGGCCATTTCCTGTACGTCTGCTGCCGGGCTCACTTCTTGCTGATTAAAGCCTTTTGTTTCGGACTTCACCTACGTTTCGTGTCCATTGATTGTGCATCAAATAGACTTTGCTGTAAAAGTCAACCAGACTTGGAACCGACACCTCAGCTGGGATCTGAAGAGAATTATCCACATTACTTTGCAATAAAACTAGCTTCTCCTTATCCACTTGCCTCGGACCTGCCTGTGTTCCCTAAATCCCCTTGAGGAAAGGAAATTGGCCGTCCTTACCCCGGTCTGGCCTACATGTGACTCCAGACCCACAGGGGCTGGTTTAGCACACTGGGCTAAATCACTGGATTTTAAAGCAGACCAAGGCAGGCCAGCAGCACGGTTCGATTCCCGTACCAGCCTCCCCGAACAGGCGCCGGAATGTGGCGACTAGGGGCTTTTCACAGTAACTTCATTGAAGCCTACTCGCGACAATAAGCCATTTTCATTTCATTTTTCATTTTTCACAGCGATGTGGTTGACTCTTAACTGCCTTCTGAAAATGGCCTCACAGCTCCCTCAGTTGTATTCGATGACCACCACCTTTTCAAGGGCAATTAGGGATGGGCAATAAGCTCTGCCCTGGCCAGTGACACCCACATCCCAGGAATTAAATTTTTAGGAATTGGTTCGGATAGTCAATGCAACAAACTTGGAGCTATCCGGCACTCTACCAACCCGGAGCTCTCTCACAACCGGAATTTCTGATCTTCCCCGAAGCGGAATTGTCACTACACCAACTCGAAACAAAGTAATCGGGGACCCCTACCTGAATACTGTATTAGTTTATTGCATATGTTTTAATGTCCTGTTGAAGATTAGTGTAGTGGCTCGAGAAACCAGACTTCCAGTAGTAATAAAGGGGTTTATTAAGGAAAGGCAAAGGTTGATAATGATACAGGATCTGAACACAAATAGTGGGTCCAGTCTCTTCGGCTCCCGGGTCTACACTGCCCAGGCCACTGCTCCCAGGGTCCTGCGCAAACACACTATTGGCTGGGGTTAGCACGCTCATGCGTCATTGGGCCACATCCAGTCACGTGATCCTCCAAGCCCGCCCCTTTGTGGGACCACATGTAATAAAAAGAATACTGTTCTTTCGTAACTGAGTTTTTCATAGGCTCATAGAATTTACAGCGCAGAAGGAGGCCATTTGGCCCATTGAGTCTGCACTGGCCCTTGGAAAAAGCACCCTACTTCAGCCCACTCCTCCTCCACCCTATCCCCGTAACCCAATCGAACCTATTGGACATTAAGGGGCAATTTTGTACGGTCAATCCACCTTACCTGCACATCTTTGGATTGTGGGAGGAAACCGGAGCACCCGGAGGAAACCCACGCACACACAGGGAGAAAGTGCAAACGCCACGCAGACTGTTAACTCTCCTTTAACTGGCGACCACCCATTATCCACACCTAACTGGATAATAAAGATGCCGATATAGATGAAATAGTGGATACCTGGGACTGAGTTAGAGGAACCTAATCGAGGATCCAAATATTGAAATGGCTGCTATTAATGATCTTATATTAACTCTGAAGACTCTTGTATCTATTTCCTCCCTTTGTTATAAGCTCAGTAAAACTTCTATGGGCGGCACGGTGGGTTAGCACTGCTGCCTCGTGGCGCCGAGGACCCGGGTTCGATCCAAGGTCCCGGGTCACTCTCTGTATCGAGTTTGCATATTCTCCCCATGTCTGTGTGGGTCTCACCCCCGCAACTCAAAAAGATGTGCAGGGTGGGTGGATTGTTCAAGGTAAATGACCCCTTAATTGGAAATTTAAAAAAAAAAATTTTTTTAAACTTCTGCCCAATTGGCAAAGAGGTGAACGAGAGACATGCCGAGCGAGCGTTACTGTGGTAACCACCTTTTCCACCTCCGTGCATTTGTAAGACGTGGTGCTGCAAAATAAGCGCACCCAGCTGAGGAAGAGGGGAGAGGAGTGCCCCTTGGCACATACTTAAATAGATACAGCAGGCGTGTTATATCCATTGCGATATAAATCTCACAGGGACAGAGAACATAGAACATAGAACATAGAACAGTACAGCACAGAACAGGCCCTTCGGTCCTCGATGTTGTGCCGAGCAATGATCACCCTACTCAAACCCACGTATCCACCCTATGCCCGTAACCCAACAAACCCCCCCCACCCCCACCCCCACCTACCTTAACCTTACTTTTTAGGACACTACGGGCAATTTAGCATGGC
Source organism: Scyliorhinus canicula (assembly GCF_902713615.1). NCBI lineage: Eukaryota > Metazoa > Chordata > Chondrichthyes > Carcharhiniformes > Scyliorhinidae > Scyliorhinus > Scyliorhinus canicula. Next base: position 12,253,478 of record NC_052168.1, read on the forward strand.
CAATCCACCTAACCCGCACATCTTTGGACTGTGGGAGGAAACCGGAGCACCCGGAGGAAACCCACGCACACACGGGGAGGACGTGCAGACTCCGCACAGACAGTGACCCAAGCCGGGAATCGAACCTGGGACCCTGGAGCTGTGAAGCATTTATGCTAACCACCATGCTACCGTGCTGCCCTTGAAGGGGGCAGGGGTCTTTTTCCCTTCCCGGCAGCGGGATCTTCCTGGCCTGCTGAAGGCAGCCCCCGGGGTGGGTTCCCCGCCAGTGGGGCGGGCGGGGGTGCCAGGAAAATCCCGGCCAAAGTCTGTTGAAAGCCATTCGACGTTTCCAGCCCCCGTTTTGGAGAACCTCTGAGGCAGAGAGTTCCAAAAGGTAAAGAAAATTCTCCTCATCTCCATCGTAAATGTTGTGTTCTGTTGTCTTCTCTTTGCAATGATTCATACAGAACTGCTGATGACTTACTGAGAATGATGATTTATTAGTTAACGGATGGAAGGATAACATTCAGAATGCTATCCAGACCATGTTGGTCTGGAACTCCCCGATGTGCGACTGTCCTTGTGTTCGGCTTACTACCAACTGCTGAGTCTGCCACATCGTGTGACCAACGTCTGACGCCACCAGCTGGTTGGAGGTTGCATTACTAACTGCACGCAATCTTATTCACAGACATATCACCGCACCAAAAAGGCGGCCCCTAATTTTAAAACAATGCCCCTTAGTTCTAAACTCAACCCAGAAGAGGAAACAACCTTTTGACACCTACCTTGTCGAGGCCGTTCAGGAACTTGAGGTTCTGTCGATGGGTCATGCAGACTCGAAACATTAACTCTGTGGGCGCGATTCTCCCAAAACGGGAGAAATCGTAAAGCTGGCGTCAAACCCGGGCGGGTTTGACGCCAGCGCGCCCCTTCCCGACCGGGAACCGATTCTGGTCCCCGGTCGGGGCTAGCAGCCCGACGCCGTAGGCTCCGGTATGACGGGCTTAACGAATATCGTTAACAGTACCGTTCCGCTCATGCAGTGAGCCAGGGGGTGATGGGTGAATGGGACTTGATGTGAGTCAGGGTGCGGAGGGCAGACTTTTGGATGAGCTCAAATTTGTGTATTCCCTTCAGCAGTCCAGCACTCCCTCAGAGGGGCCCTGGATGAGTCTGGTTGAACTAGAGGGCGAAACCTGAAGGCGGGGCCCTCTGATCCAGAAGGAGAGAATAGCATCAACGAGCCACGGCATTGGGTACAGGAGCTACCTATGGTCCATTCATCTGGTTCATGTGAGTGCCACACTGTGAAGATCGACTGCCGCATTTGATTATTTAACAACGCTGCGTACACCTCAAGAATAATTTGTGGTTGTCATTTGACACGTCTATAATTAAACTAACACAGGTTTGTACAGCTGGATTCCTCAATCGGGAAGCCAATTCGTTCCTGGCTGATGTTATCCCCAGATGCAAGTGCGGGACTACAGAATTTAGCTCCTCAGAGAGAACTACTTGAGGAGTTATATAAACTCACATTCCAACCGACTGTTGCTGAATCAACAGCTCTACGTCTTTCATTGCCAAAGCTGGCACGGTTTCTCCGAGATGCGAATGTTGGCACGGATTGCGGGCGTGAGGAGGACGCCCTGGTCCTTTCAGGTGCATTCTGTGGTGAACCCCGCTGATGTTCAATGCGAAGGCATCCCAAATCCCGGGCTGGAAACTTGGAATGCTGGCCCGTAACAATTTGTTTTTGCCGATTTGAAAAAAAAGTGAGAATGGGATGTAACGTGGTGAGGAAAGGGGTCAGTCTTGTTGTAAATTATTCAAATAACAAAACATTTATTATCTTACTACCACATGGTGTTTGTTCTAGTTGTTGCTCACGGGCTCTGACTGTCTCAGAGGCTGGATCCCGAGGGAGCGGGAAAACTAGTGCCCTCTGGCTTTATAGTGGCCGTGTCCTGTCTGGTGATTGGCTGCTGTGTTCTGTGTGTTCATTGGCCATCCTGTGTGTCAATCAATGTCTGTCTGTGCACCATCATATACTTGTGTGTATATTATGACAAAGTATGGTGGAGGTGGGGGGTGGGGGGGGGGGGGATGCTTGAGCTCCAGTCCACCACATAGTTTGAAGAGCAGGCTGCTGAGCTGGCAGGGGAGGGCTCTGACCGTGCCTGTGCATCCCCCACCGCACTGACAGCATACTTAAATTAGATTGGCCATGCTAGATTGCCCTGAGTATCCAAAAGGGTTAGGAGGGGTTATTGGGTTATGGGTATACAGTGGAAGTGGGGGCTTGGGTGGGTCGGTGCAGACTCGATGGGATGAATGGCCTCCTTCTGCACTGTATGTTCTACGTTCCACACAGAAAGACACCTGAGGTCGGAATAAAACCCGGGTCCCTGGCGCTGTGCCAACCGCCTTGCCCCCGTGCCGCCCATCTGTCGCTGAAGCAGGGAGCCACGGGGATGCGGCCTTGCCCTGCTCATCCCTTTGGACAAGGGCTTGGCCGGCTGCCTTTTAAATCCAGCCCGGCTGCCTACCCACCCCACGCAAGAGTGGACACGGATCCCGTGCGTGCACAGGTGATGAGGCGAGGAGCGCATGATCTCGCGTATTAATCACTCCACGGCGGGAATCACTCTGACCCCCCCTCCCCCCCCACCCCACCCAACAGATCCTTTGTTGGGAGGGGACGAATCCCTCATTAATGTTTAACAACACGAGCCTCCAGACCGCTTATTTCAAACAACCCTTACAACACGTTCCTCCTTTAAGGCCCTCCAAAAATCTACCTCATTGACCTCTTGGCCAACTGGCCTAATATCTCCTCACGTGGCTCTGTGTCAAGTTTGGTTTCTTTGTGCTCCAGTGAAGAGTTCTCGGACGCCGTTTTGTCTGAAAGGCGTCAGATAAATGTAGCTTGTTGTTGTTAAAAGGGGGCTAAATGAGCAGCACTGTCCCCTGGCTTCGGCCGCATTGGCCTGTGAAGCTGTAACGCTGGAGAGGCATTTGCACAGAAGAGTTACATTTGTCATTGGAAAATACTGAAGCAAGTACGAAACGCGAGCGAATTCCAGCTCTCAAATGTCTACCAGATGTCAGCCTTTTGCACTATTTCACTCGGGTTACAAATGTTTTGAGTTGGCTGCCAACTTGCAGTTTGAGTGGAGTTTTTTTTTTGTTTGCTGGATTACTGCATTTGGAAAAGCGTTCGATGGGAAGCGAGGGCGGGGGGGGAGGGGGTAAGAGGGGACATTGTGGGGGGGAGTGGTGAGGGGGGGGGGACTTGGCCCTGCATCGTCACAAGCGCCCTCCGCCAGCCGCCCTTCACCTTTGGTCGGCCCGTGTTTCTTTTATAGAATTTACAGTGCAGAAGGAGGCCATTCGGCCCATCGAGTCTGCACCGGCCCCTTACAAAGAGCACCCCACGTCTCTACCCTTTCCCCGTAACCCCCGCTTAACCCTTTTTGGACGCCAAGGGGCAATTTTAGCGTGGCCAATCCACCTAACCCGCACGTCTTTGGACTTGTGGGAGGAAACCGGAGCACCCGGAGGCAACCCACGCAGACACGGGGGAGAACGTGCAGACTCCGCACAGACAGTGACCCAAACCGGGAATCGAACCTGGGACCCTGGAGCTGTGAAGCAGCTGTGCTGACCGCTGCTGCCGTGCCGTCCAAGCTGAGTACTCCACATCCTGAGCAATCCCTGGGGGTGGGTGGGCGTGGGGGGGAGGGAACGAGGATTTGCTTTTGTTGGAGGTTTGCATGAGGACAAGCCCCTTGAACAGCTGGACCTCGAAGCACGTTGCCAGCAGAACAAAGATCACACACATTCCCCGGCTGCAACGTTTATTCCATTGGAGCCTTTGCGATGGGCTCTGGAGGACCCTGGTCTCATTACTGGGACATGACAGATGCCACAAGGCAGGCCGACGTGGGCTATTGGGAAAAGAGTCTCCGTCTGCAAAATTGTTGGCTAAGGGTCCTGCTGCTAAGGAGCTGGTCAGATTGGAATTGGCAGGGGGTTATCCTGATCATGGAGGAACGACCTTGGATTCAACTCAGGATCCTGCACACATTCCGAAGGAGCAATAACCTCGCTGGGGAAAAGTGACTCTAATCACCAGCTGGCCGGATGTCCCTCCCTCACCACAGGGAATACTCTGCGTCCGGAACAATTGATCCTGCGATTCCTAATAACGGTTCTCGAGCCATTTATTGGGAATTTAAATGCATGTTATTGGCCCTGGCACAATCGGATAAAATAGTACACAGTCAACCTGGTCATACAGGTTAATATAAGAACAACTTGCATATATAGCACCTTTAACGACAATAATAATAATCTTCATTAGTGTCACAAGTAGGCTTACATTAACACCGCAATGAAGTTACTGTGAAAATCCCCCTAGTCGCCACATTCCGGCGCCTGTTTGGGTACATGGACGGAGAATTCAGAATGTCCAATTCACCCAACAAGCACGTCTTTCGGGACTTGTGGGAGGAAACCGGAGCACCCGGAGGAAACCCCACGCAGACACGGGGAGAACTCCGCACAGACAGTGACCCAAGCCACAATCGAACTTGGGAACCCTGGAGCTGTGAAGCAACACAACGTGTTACCGTGCCACCCACATATAAGCCAACCCGTGAAGCCTCTGAATATCTTCCAAAGGCAGGCGCCCACTTATACGGCAAGTATAAATGTGTGGGTGGGCGTGGTCCTTGTATTGAAGAGTGAATGAAACATAACTCCAGTAATTCATATTAAATTGATACCTTTAACCACAAGAATGATTCATCTCCTTTGCATCCAATGTAAAGAGGTTCATCAAATTCATTCTGAGGCACTTTGGCGATGACAGCATCATCAAGGTCCCACTCTGGTGCTGCCTTTTTTACTCGCTATAAATATGGCAATCAATAAGGTTACCCTTCCTTTGCCTCGATATTGATATTATATTGCTTTCAAAGTTGCCAGGTATCAAATGATACCACCACAAGGTTCAACCGGACATCGATCAAAGACCCAACAACCAGTTAGTTAGTTCAAGTTCAATAATACTTTATTTACACACAAGGTTACTTCTACATGCAGCATAAATACTAGACCTAACAACTATAACAACCTGTACTTAACTTCAGGCACCCGGCTTAGGTCAGAGGAACAGTGGCCTTTGTTCGAATCTGGATCCGCAGGGTCTGGAGCAGTAACTGCTGTTCAACTGGGCTCATCCATCTGGTAGCGAGCGTTGAACTTGGACTTGCTTCTGGTCGTGGTGCTGCGATTGGAGATGGACGTTGCAGGAGCGCCAGGTCCAAAAGAGATCGAACACATGGCAGTGTCTCTCTTTATCCTTGGGGGGGTTTCGTGCTCTTTTGGGTGGTCCTTAGGTTTGGACCCAATTAATTGGGCAGTTCTCGATCACTGCCTTCGATCTGAGCCAATAAAGCGGTGGGTGCCTTGATGGCTGGGCGTGTCCTAAGCGGTCATTGACCCTGTTGTTGATGCTCCCTGAGTAGAGGGAGTGGCGCCGATGTGTCTGGACTTGTATCGGTTACCTGAGTATCAATCCTTTGTCTTACGGATGTGGGCCATTAAAATGCGAATCGGTTGGGAGTTTCGCTGCTGCCTGGATTCTTTGCTCACAAATATACATTCAGGCTCTGTGCCTGCCTGAATCTTACATTGTCCACATTTCCCTTTAGGCTTTGCGAACGTCCATGTTTCTTGTTGTAAGTGGCCATCCCAGATGGCTACACTGGAACCGGCTTGGGCCTTCCCTGTCACCACCCTCCCTCTGCAACAAAACCATCTTCCTCTCCATCCATCGAATTGGGAATTCCCCTTTTTGTTCTTTCACAGGATGTGGGCGTCGCTGGCTGGGTCAGCATTTTTATTGCCCATCCCTAACCGCCCCTGAGACGGTGGTGGTGAGCTGCCTTCTTGAACCCGCGTGCAGTCCATGTGGTGTAGTTGCATCCCCAACGCTGTTAGGGAGGGAGTTCCAGGGAGTTTGACCCAGCGACAGTGAAGGAAAATAGATATATTTCCAAGTCAGGACGGTCTGTGGCTCGGAGGGGAATTCACAGGCGATGGTGTTCCCAGGTAGCTGCTGTCCATGTCCTTCTAGGTGGTAGAGGTCGCGGGATTGGAAGGTGCTGCTGAAGGAGCCTCGGTGAATTGCTGCAGTGCATCTTGTAGATGGTACACGCAGCTGCCACTGAGGGCTGATGGTGGAGGGAGTGGAGGTGGAGGTGGAGGATGGGGTGTTGTTCAAGCGGGGCTGCTTTGTCCTGGATGGCGTTGAGCTTCTTGAGTGTTGTTGGGGCTCCGCTCCCTCCTTTGTCTCCTCGTGCTCGGCCATTTTAATTAGAACTGCTTTGAAACATTTCCACTCCACAGTGCGGCTGCTGGGAATAGCGAAACTTCTGGGCACTTCATCCATTATTTGTTGATGTGACCTCAATGGGAACTTGTGACTGTGCCGATGTCTGATGGTGATTCACTGGAAGCTGGTCATTTTGGCATCAAGATTTATTTTGGTGTTCTCTGAGTGATCTCAGTTTCCTGCTCTTCCGTTGAATAATGTTTCGACACCAACGGGCTTAGATGACAAAATAAATTATTAATTAATTATATATAAAAGGGGATGGAAGTGATTCATGGGAGCCGGGGGAGATTGCAACACCGTGCCGTCCACCTCTGTGTGGAAATGTTACTCCTCAATTCCTTTTTGGCTTCATTAGTGGCTACTTTATAACAACGGCAAACATAGCCGCTCGGCTGCGTGGAGAGGAAGCTGCACCGCAACCCGGAACTTACCACCCAGGTAACAAACCCGTAACTTACCGCCCAGGTAACAAATCCAGATCTTACTGCCCAACAAATAAATCCGGAACATACCGCCCAGGGAACAAATCCAGAACTTACTGCCAAATTAACAAATCCGAAACTTACTGCCAAATTAACAAATCCAGAACTTACTGCCAAATTAACAAATCTAGAACTTACTAACCAACGAATAAATCCGGAATTTACTGCCCAACGATCAAATCCAGTACTTACTGCCCGACAAACCATTCTGGACTTACTGCACAATGAACAAATCCAGATCTTACTGCCCAACGAGCAAATCCAGAACTTATCACCCAACGAATAAATCCAGAATTTACTGCCCAAAGAACAAATCCAGAACTTATCACCCAACGAATAAATCCCGAACTTACTGCCCAACGATCAAATCCAGAACTTACTAACCGACGAACAATTCTGGACTTTTTTGCACAATGAACAAATCCAAATCTTACTACCCAATGAACAAATACAGAACTTATTGCGCTAGGAATAAATCCAGAACTTATCACCCAACGAATAAATCCAGAACTTACTGCCCAATGAACAAATCTGGTACTTACTACCCAATGAAAAAATCCAAAACTGATCATTCAATGAATAAATCCAGAACTTAACGTCCAATTAATAAATCCAGAACTTACCGCCCAATGGACAAATCCAGAACTTACTGTCCAACAAACAAATCTGGAACTTACCCCCAACAAACAAATCCAGAGCTTATTGCCCAAGGAACAAATACAGAATTTACCGACTAACAAGCAGATCTAGAACTTACTGCCCAATGAACAAATCCAGAAATTATCGGCCAACGAAGAAATCCAGAACCTACCACTCGGGGAATAAATCCGGAACTTATCACACGGAGAACAAATCCGGAACTTATCTCCCGGGGAACAAATCCAGAATTTATCTCCCGGGTGATCAAATCCAGAACTTGTCACCCGGGGAACAAATCCAGAACAAATCACCTGGAAACAAATTCAGAACTTATCACCTGGGGAGCAAATCCAGAACATATCTCTCGGGGAACAAATCCAGAACTTATCACCAGGGGTAATAAATGAACTTGGAAAAGATGACCACATTGTTGTTTGTGAGGTCTCACATTTTTGTTGCTGTGTTTCCGTACATCACAACAGTACTTAATTGGCCACATGGCATTTTGGGAATCCCTGACATTGTGAGAGGCGTTATTTTAATGCAAATTCTCAATTCTGCTACCCTGGGACATCCAATATGTAGTCTGGCAGTCTATCCTTTAACGATAATCAGTCCATGTGTCTTTGCGTTGTCAATGAGAATAAGGGAAAAACACACAAATGTCATTGACCTTGGTGACAATTAGTCTTTCATTTTGATATTTGACAATAAATATTAGCAGATCTCCCACAGCATTGCTCACAGCGAGTCTGAATGCTGTTTTGTAATATCGGGGTATCATGGACAAAGTGTGACAAGATGTAAACATTGCACACTTACAGGAAGTGTACATTGTGCACAAAGTGTTTACCATCTAGACAAGGAAACAGATTCAATACCGAGTAACAGTGGTACTTCGGAAAATAGGGGCAGGAGTTAGGCCATTCATCCCCTCGGGCCTGCTACATTTAACGGGATCAAGGCCAGTCTGTCTCTGTTGGCAAAAGGGTCAATGGTGGCATGATGGGAAAAAAAAGACCTTCTCATGCAGTGAGTGGTTAGGATCTGGAAAGCAAGTCTGTGTGTGTGGGGGGTGGAGGCCGGTTCAATTCTGGTTTTCAAAAGATTGGATAAGCGCTAATAAGGAAAGAAAAGCGCAGAGCTGCGGAGGAAACGTGAGGGCGTGGGGCTAAGATAGATGATGCCGAGATCTATCTGTGCCTAGTTCATTTCTGCAATGTTCAAGGGCCTTGATGCAAACGCTATTGGTTTCTCTTCACCATTTGGAATGATGTGAGAAACCACGGCTCCCATCATATTAGGTGATGCGTCGCAAGCCAGTTGCAAGGGATCAAAGGGAGCCAGGCCTTCTGATTTTAGCAGTGCCTCTTCAACTTCTGCGAAGGCTTCTCGCACTGATCTACCCATTTCCATTTCCTGTTTTGACACAAGTAAGTTGTGTAAAGGCTTGAGAATCATTACTGGATTAGGGATAACCCTTCCACAATAGTTTAATAATCCCCAAAACAATCATTGATTTACATTTTGAGCTACAGGCGCCTCAGTTATAGCTTTTATATTTTATATCTGATTTATGCAGTCCCTTTGCATCTATGATATCTCCCAGGTACTCAATTGAAGATTTGAAGAATTCACATTTATCCTTCTGTACCCATGGCCTGTAATCTTCTAATCTCTGGAGTGTGGCACCTAAATTTTGAAGATGCCTTTCTTCATTCTTGCCAGTGACTAAGATATCATCTAAGTAGCTCTGGACTCCTTCTGATCCACTGAGAATTTGATCCATGGCATGTTGGGACAACGCAGGTGCAGACACGATACCAAATGGAAGTTTTTTATGTCTGAATTGCCCCGGGCGTGTCACGATTGTCAAATATTGTTGTGAAGCTCTATCCACATTTATCTGGAGATAAGCTTGACTGAGGCCAACTTCACTGAAATGCTGGCCTCCAGCCAACCCAGCAACTAAATCAGTAATTAAAGGCAGAAGGTGCGGCTCTGCATACGTACCGGATTGATTAAAATTGCCACATGTTTGTACCGAACCATCTTTCTCCATCACGGGCACTATGGGTGGAGCCCAATCACTTACATTAACGGGTTCGCGAGGCCCTCCATCTTGACCAGCCTGTCTAATTCTGCCTTGAGCTTAGAGTCAATGGCAGACGGCACGGGCCAAGCCTTTAAGCATTTTGCTTGGCTTCCATTCTAATCTTTAGCTTGACTGAGATCTATTTCATGCTTCCCAACTCTCCATTAAAGGTCTGGAGCTGGCTTCCCCTCGTCGGCATGGGAAAGGTGGCGTTTTACACCAGAAAAACTGGCGCAAAACGGCCACCGATTTCCCCCTTTGCTGGGGGCCAGCAGGGCGGCAGCGTAGAACATCCGGCTCTAGCTGCCGATATGCCCCGGAGAATTGCCGGGTCCGTGGCCGCAAGGATCACCCCCCCCCCCCCCCCCACCCCACAGTTCCCCCAGCCCCGAATAATGCCCCCACTGCCTGCGGATCGGCCCTCCCCCAACTGTGGCGCGCTGGGCTGAGTCCGCAGCCACCACGGCGAGTTCCCGACAGGTGAGACCACACACCCTGGTCTGGGGCGGACCATTGAGGGGGGGGGTCCGATTCTCCGGCCCTTCGCCGAACGCAATTTTGCCGTCGGAGACCACAGAATCCAACCCATGTTTCTTTAAAATACTTGGTGGAGCTGCTTCGGATCTGACATAAGGTAGGTTCTTTACCCAGAGAGTAGTGGGGGCATGGAATGCACTGCCTGTGGAAGTAGTTGAGCCGGAAACATTAGGGACCTTCAAGCAGCTATTGGATAGGTACATGGATTACGGTAGAATAATGGAGTGTAGATTAATTTGTTCCTACGGGCAGCACGGTAGCATTGTGGATAGCACAATTGCTTCACAGCTCCAGGGTCCCAGGTTCGATTCCCGGCTTGGGTCACTGTCTGTGTGGAGTCTGCACATCCTCCCCGTGTGTGCGTGGGTTTCCTCCGGGTGCTCCGGTTTCCTCCCACAGTCCAAAGATGTGCAGGTTAGGTGGATTGGCCATGGTAAATTGCCCTTAGTGTCCAAAAATGCCCTTAGTGTTGGGTGGGGCTATTGGGTTATGGGGATAGGGTGGGGGTGTTGACCTTGGGTAGGGTGTTCTTTCCAGGGGCCAGTGCAGAATTGATGGGCCGGGTGGCCTCCTTCTGCATTGTAGATTCTATGATAATCTATGATTAATCTAGGGCAAAGTTTCGGTACAACATCGTGGGCTGAAGGGCCTGTTCTGTGCTGTATTTTTCTATGTTCTATAATATTCACCTCGGCCCAATTTATCTTGATTCTCTCCAGCCAGGTTCTCCCCCTAAAGAGCTGGATAGTTACCTCTAACGATGGGCAGGGACAAGTCTACAGTCTGTCTATTTAGCTGCAAATTTACATCGATACGGCCCCTCAACACAATCACTTCCCCATTGTAGGTTTTTAGTATTATCTTTGAGGGTTTTCAGGTGATATGTTGTAGTTTCTCTTGGTAAACACTTTCTGGTACCAATGATACTGCTGCCCCAACGTCCACCTCCATTTTCACGGGTTGTCCATCCATTAAAGGACCCAGTAACGGTTTGTTGTACCCGCAATAGTCAGTACGTTCAACAACCGTTCATCATCTGAATGTGACTCTCGCCCGTCTTTGTGCCCTTTTTGTATCACAAGGATACTTTTTCCCGTGTTCGGTTTTCCAATTGATACACTTGTGGTTCTTGCTTTTTATCGCTTTTGTTTGGAAATTGTTGTTCCTTTAATCAAAACACATGTTCGATGTGCCCTTTTTTTTTACCACAATCCCTGAATTTTGCATCTTTGCATCAGCAGCCTGCCATTGCGTGACCGGTTCTTGCACATCGGTGTCAATTTTGAACCTCAGTTTGTGGTCGAGTCTCAGCCGACAATTTATGGATTCTAGTGCTCAACCCTAATTATTGGGCTTCCCTAGCTGCTAATTCCATAGAGATTGTGACTTCTAAAGTTTTCTTCAGCTTTAAGTTGCTTTCTGTTAACATTTTTTGGATAGCTTTGTTTCTTAACCCACACTCTAGTCTGTCTCTCATGGTGTCATTCAAGACTTCTCCAAATTCACAGTATTCAGTTAATTTCTTCAAAGTAACTACAAACTAACATAAGAATATAAGAACGAGGAGCAGGAGTAGGCCATCTGGCCCCTCGAGCCTGCTCTGCCACTCAATGAGACCATGGCTGATCTTTTATGGACTCAGCTCCACTTTCCGGCCCGAACACCAAAACCCTTAATCCCTTTATTCTTCAAAAACCTATCTATCTTTAGCTTAAAAACATTTAATGAAGGAGCCTCAACTGCTTCACTGGGCAAGGAATTCCATAGATTCACAACCCTTTGGGTGAAGAAGTTCCTCCTGAACTCAGTCCTAAATCTACTTCCCCTTATTTTGAGGCTATGTCCCCTAGTTCTGCTTTCACCCGCCAGTGGAAACAATAGAACATAGAACAGTACAGCACAGAACAGGCCCTTCGGCCCTCGATGTTGTGCCGAGCAATGATCACCCTACCCAAACCCATGTATCCACCCTATACCCGTAACCCCCTTAACCTTACTTTTTTTAGGACACTACGGGCAATTTAGCACGGCCAATCCACCTAACCGGCACATCTTTGGACTGTGGGAGGAAACCGGAGCACCCGGAGGAAACCCACGAACACACGGGGAGGACATGCAGACTCCACACAGAAAGTGACCCAAGCCGGGAATCGAACCTGGGACCCTGGAGCTGTGAAGCATTTATGCTAACCACCATGCTACCGTGCTGCCCCTAATCTGCCCGCATCTAACTTATCTATTCCCTTCATAATTTTATATGTTTCTATACGATCTCCCCGCATCCTTCTAAATTCCAACGAGTACTGTCCCAGTCTACTCAACCTCTCTTCGTAATCCAACCCCCTCAACTCTGGGATTAACCTCGTGAATAACTGATTGATTCACCTTCTTGTTGGTTGTATATGTGGAACCTGAATTTCTCGGCGATGACCAAAGGTTTAGGTCAGAGGTGGCCCTGCAATATCTCCACGATCTCACCATAGTTCTCCGGGTCGGTTTTTTCTGGCTACACCTGACATCGCAGGAGGTTGAAATTTCCATCGCCAACTTCCCACGGTAGAACAGTGGTTAGGACTGTTGCTTGACAGCTCCGGGGTCCCAGGTTCGATTCCCGGCTTGGGTCACTGCCTGTGCGGAGCCTGCACGTTCTCCCCGTGCGTGCGTGGGTTTCCTCCGGGTGCTCCGGTTTCCTCCCACAGTCCAAAGATGTGCAGGTTAGGTGGATTGACCATGATAAATTGCCCTTAGTGTCCAAAAAGGTTAGGTGGGGTTACTGGGATCAGGCGTCCAAAAAAGGTAAGTGGGTTTATTGGGTTATGAGGATAGGGTGGAAGTGTGGGCTTAAATAGGGTGATCTTCACAGGCTCTGGTGCAGACTCGATGGGCTGAATGGCATCCTTCTGCACTATAAATTCTATGATTCCCATGTACTCTGGAAAGTTGGGACTACCATATCTATCGCAATTTCATTCTCTTGGACTAAATAATTAAATCTTTCAGTATATGAGCCCTGCCACTCAGTGCTCTCGTCATACAATCCCACGACGCAAAAATTATGCATCATTTTTAAATGAAATGTATAAGCACGATGAGCCACAAATGTTTTGTTGCCACCTCACTTCTCTTTTCAGACAAGTTACCCACGAGTTCAGCCTGTTTCCTGATGAGTTTTGGAACAGCTCCAGCTCTAAACTGTTGTTGCCGGCTCCTCAGCGTGCTCCCTGTACTGTTCCAGATCTTTCCGGGCAGAACACGTGGTGAGCTTCTTTTCGATGTTGTTTCTTCGGAAATTTACAGAGAAATTTTGGTTCCTTTGATGGCCGCGACCAATATTTGGCGCCCCTTCCCTCACCAACTTTGGCGTCGCAAAGCTTTTAGCTTCTTTATCCTTTTGGGATGTCAGCGCGCAGATCGACGATTTTTCTCTATTTTTTAAAAAACTTTTCCTGGAGTCTGCATGGTTCCCACTTCCTTGTCGACAAAGATACAAACGACAAAGATACAAACAAACAAGAGGTTTATTGGAAAGGTGTTTACTCTACAGGCTGTTCGGCTAGATGTCCGTTTGCCCGTGTAAACGGCCGATGATGTCAACAATGCATCATGTAATCTGGCTCTCAAAGTGACCTTGTTCCGACCAGGAACAAACATGGATACTCAACAAAAGGCACATGGTTCAAGTGACAATGTGAAAGAACGAGAATGCTGGGTGATGGGATCAGGTGCTCGCCATCTCTTGTCCTGCATGAACAGTCATGTCAAGTGTTAAATGAAAAAATATATATTTTCATGGAATGTGGGATTAAATGGAATCCTTACTTATGAAAGTACAATTTAGGAAGCATAAAATGAATTGTACAAGATATGTAAGGGGGTTAAAATGACGGTTTAAACTTTACTTAGAGTACTACAGGGAGGTATAAAATAAAGAGCAACATTAACTTTAACTTAAATAGCCACCCAGTAATACAGAACTTGAATATTGTTGCAAACAAAGGCATTGATAAAGTTTTGCTTGTAAGCATCTGGACAAATGCAAGAAAGCCAACTTTCAAATGACTGCAACATCTGCTCCATAAATTGCTGCGATGGTTTGAAATTTGATCTTCTTGCATTTGCCCTGATGAGTGCAAAGCGAAAAGCTTCAACAAGTCTCTCTTTTCGGTAATCTTTAACTTAAATGTACAATTTGCGATATCGCGTTAGCCACAGCGGAAGGGAAGAAACGTAGCATCGATTCTCACAAACTTCTACAGATGTGCCATAGAGAGCATCCTATCCGGCTGCATCATAGCTTGGTATGGCAACTGCTCGGCCATCCTCCCATTGGTTCTGCCTACACCTCCCGCTGCCTCAGGAAGGCAGACAGCATTGTCAGAGACCACTACCACCCAGGCATTGCCTTCTTCCAGACCCTTCCATCAGGCAGAAGGTATAGAAGTCTGAAGACCTGCACGTCCAGACATAGGAACAGCTTCTTCCCCACAGCTACTAGACTCCTCAACAACTCTCCCTTGGACTGATCAGAACACTATTCACGACTCCCTATGCTGCTTTTGTTTGGCCCTTGTTCTGCACTGTAACCAATCACTATTTGTTGATGTACCATTTGTCAATGTACTCTGTTGTTTATTCTTTTGTCTACTATGTACGTACTGTGTACGTTCCCTTGGCTGCAGAAAAATACTTTTGACTGTACTTCGGTACATGTGACAATAAATATCAATCAATCAACACGGTCAATTCGCTATTGTCATCTCTCACTGTTGTCAAAGTTACAGGGTGCTGCGATAGCTACAGATGAAACTGAGAGAGGTCCAGGGGTCTTAGCAACCAGCCACATCAGGGCATAAGAATAAGAAGTCGACTGTTCCCTTCCAAGTCATCGGCCGTTCCTTCACTGTTGCTGGGTCAAAATCTGGGACTCCCTCCCTAACAGCACAGCGGGTGCACCTACACCGCAGGGACTGCAGCGGCTCAAGAAGGCAGCTCACAACCATCTTCTCAAGGCTAAATGGGGAGGGGCAGTAAATGCTGGCTTAGCCAGCGACGCCCACACCCCGTAAATTAATTTTTTTAAAAAAGAGATGCAAAAAGCTGAACTGTACATCTTAAATTACAGTGTGCGAATCGAAGTAAGTCATCCTTAACCAATGCTACAGGGAGTGTTTGCGTCCCGTTGCAAGGCACAAGGGAGATCTTCAAATGCTCGGGAGCAGGCAGATGCCGTCAGAGGGATCTGGGTTGCGAGGCAGGGCTGGATCTTAACCCCAAAAAACGGCTGGGTAAGGTTCAAGTCTGAAGTTAGAGAGCAAAAACATCGGGCAATCAACACTCCTTAAAACTGCCCACTTCCTGTTTTAATAGAGTGAGGGCAAGGAGCGGGGGATCCATCCTTCCCTCAGGATGCAGGATGGTCACCAGATATTATAATGAGGTGGCCTGTCTTCTTAATTAGCAATTCATAATTTTAATTAGTAATTCGTAATTTTAAACACAGGAAGGCATGCTTCTCCGATCTTGGGAAACTCGGAAGCTTAGTGGAAGAGAGAGGGGCTGAATCTGCAAGGTAAGAGGCTTTGCAGCACTGCTTGTGGGCCGAGAGTTGCAGTTCTCCCGGAAACATCCACAGCCTCTCCACGATTTCTCTGCTGCCCACCCTAACCAACACCCAACAATCCAACTGACGGCCGTGGGACCAGACGCTGTCCCATGACTGAGACCCTCCAGACGGTGAGCAGACTGCTCTGCTGCAGGGAATCCCCACCAGACCACCACAGGATACCCGCCTGCGCCGAGGTGGGCCGCCGCGAGCATGCGAGGACCCGCTTGCGGCCGCCGTGCGCATGCGCGGCCGCGTGGTCTGGACAGCAGGGCCCCGCCGGCAGCCAGAGATGCGGCACGCACACCGGGGCCCTGCTAGCCCCCTGGAAAACGGAGAATCACCCCGGACTTGCGACAAAAATGTCCGGAGTGATTCTCGCCCGTTTTCCGGCGGGAGTGGGGACTTAGTCCCCAAAAGGGAGAATCCAGGCCCTGTTCTTCCTGTTTTCCAGACCTGAATGTGGGCTAACAAAATTTGCACAGAACTTGTCTCCAGGCTAAAGTCCCGGCCCATTAGACACCACTTGAGTCGGGACCTATATCCAGATCATTCGATGCACAGGGTGACAAGAGATGGTGTTGAAATAACACTAAGGCCTGAATCCACTGGTACGGCATGCTGTGCAGATCACCACGGGCGGAATAGATTGGAGTGGATTCTTTGGATTGGATTTGTTTATTGTCACGTGTACCGAGTGAAAAGTAGTTTTTTGCGAGCAACTCAAACAGATCATTAAGTACAGGAAAAGAAAAGAAAAAGAAAATACATAATAGGGCAACACAAGGTACACAAAGTAAATACATAGACACAGGCATCAGGTCAGTCCATAAGAGGGTCATTTAGGAGTCTGGTGACAGCGGGGAAGAAGCTGTTTCTGAATCTGTTCGTGCGTGTTCTCAGACTTCTGTATCTCCTGCCCGATGGAAGAAGTTGGAAGAGTGAGTAAGCCGGGTGGGAGGGGTCTTTGATTATTCTGCCCGCTTTCCCCAGGCAGCGGGAGGTGTAGATAGAATCAATTGATGGGAGGCGGGTTTGTGTGATGGACTGGGCTGTGCTCACGACTCTCTGAAGTTTCTTGCGGTCCTGGGCCGAGCAGTTGCCATACCAGGCTGTGATACAGCCAGATAGGATGCTCTCTATGGGGCATCTGTAAAAGTTGGTAAGAGTCAGTGTGGGCATGCCAAATTTCCTTAGTTTCCTGAAGTATAACCGCTGTTGTGCTTTCTTGGTGGTAGCGTCGACGTGGGGCGACCAGAAATATTTTTTAGTGTTGTGCACCCGTAGAAATTTGAAGCTGTTAACCATCTCCACCTCGGCCCCGTTGATGCTGACAGGGGTGTGTATAGAACTTTGCTTCCTGAAGTAGGGGCAGCAGGGTAGCATGGTGGTTAGCATAAATGATTCACAGCTCCAGGGTCCCAGGTTCGATTCCCGGCTGGGTCACTGTCTGTGTGGAGTCTGCACGTCCTCCCCCTGTGTGCGTGGGTTTCCTCCGGGTGCTCCGGTTTCCTCCCACAGTCCAAAGATGTGCGGGTTAGGTGGATTGGCCATGCTAAATTGCCCGTAGTGTCCTAATAAAAGTAAGGTTAAGGGGGGGGTTGTTGGGTTATGGGTATAGGGTGGATACGTGGGTTTGCGTAGAGTGATCATGGCTCGGCACAACATTGAGGGCTGAAGGGCCTGTTTTGTGCTGTACTGTTCTATGTTCTATGTAAGTCAATGACCAGCTCTTTAGTTTTGCTGGCATTGAGGGAAGGATTGTTGTCGTTGTTCCATTCCACTAGGTTCTCTATCTCCCTCCTGTAATCTGATGGAGAATTTGACGGACAAGCTAAAGTTCCGTTGACCTCGGGTGGGAATGTCTGGTCCCAGGGACCATAAAACCACGCCCTGTCAAAAATAGAGCAGCATTGGTATTAATACACGCTCCAATCAAAGACAAATTCATCTTCCTAGATTAGAGGAGAACGGATGAAGAAAGACTGTAGATGAGGGGGAATTAAATATCTTTGAAACGTAGAGGGAGCAACCCAAATTATACCTTTCAGCAAATGAGTAGGTCACAGAAAAAGAACCAAATCAAAAGGCCCTCGTTGGCGAACAACCCATATTGCAAGTTACCATAGTAACTGCTTCACGGATTGGTGTTGTACACTGAGAGATCATCCTTTCTGGTCACATGCAGCTCCCAAGTGGCAAAATCAGGTCTCCGGATCTTCGAGTGACCGTCGGCCTCCAACACCATCAGTTCAACATCCATGTTGTCCATAATGCGCACCATGTCCCCCTCTGGGTCCCGGTAATTCAGGGCAATGGCCTTGTTCCCAAATTCAGTCCTGGAATGTCAAGAAAATACAACTGCTTTTAGTCTGAAGCACGCAACAAGACAGCCTTCGTACTACTGTGCAGTACACATATGTGTTTGGATCTATAAAAGGTGGCTCACCACCATTTTTTTTATTCGTTCAGCATTTGTTGCCCCATCCTTAATTTCCCTTGAACTGAATGGCTGGCTCAGCCACTTCAGAGGCAAGAGTTAACCACATTGCTGTGGGTCTGGAGTCACATGTAGGCCAGACCGGGTAAGGACGGCGGATTTCCTTCCCTAAAGGGCATTAGTGAACCAGATGGGTTTTCATACCAATTGACCATGGTCATCATTAGACTTTTTGATAAATTTCAAGTGCCCAATTCTTTTTTTTTCCCAATTAAGGGGCAATTTAGCGTGGCCAATCCTCCACATACCTTTGGGTTGTGGGGGTAAGACCCACTCAGACACGGGGAGAATGTGCAAACCCCACATGGACAGTGGCCCGGGGCCGGAACCGCACCTGGGTGCTAGGCGCCATGAGGCAGCAGTGCTAACCATTGTGCCACTGTGCCGCCCCATCATTAGACTTTCAGTTCCAAATTTCCCCATATTCCGTGGTGGGATTAGAACCCAGGGCCCCAGAGCGTCACCCTGGGTCACTGGATTACTAGTCCAGTTACAATACCGCTGCACCACCGCCTCCCCACATGCAAGTCCTTTGTCAAAAGGTTCAATTTGAGGCTCCTCCATTTGCCTAGCAAGCTGACACTGATTACAGGGCCCCTTGATAGTCCCGTGGCTCCCGTCAACCTGGCCAACACTTTGGCTCATTCCAACGCTTCCTTGCTATCCCGTGTGGTGTCCATAGGGAAGAGCATGCCACCAAAACTGCAGCAGGATAACTAATTCCAAACATTGGAAGTGCTGACCCCACAGCACACCACGACCCAGGAAAAACAGGCCACTCTTGTTGACTCTGTAGAACTCAACATAAACACTTCCTAATCCAAGTCTGGGATTCCAATGGTGAAAATTAACTTCCTATTCAAAACATTCATCATTGTGGTTCCCGTCCAAGAACAATATGGTTGGTAACTCTTGAAACGTTAACATTCAACACACCAGACTCATTAATCCAACTCTTCCTTTTCTGTCCTGGGGTCCAGGGGCCTGTAGATGTCAGTCACTTTGACGTGTCTCAGCCAAGTGGTCTTACTTGTCTCGAGAGCGAGTGTCAGCGGCCCAATCACAGGGATACCACAACCAGGTCCTGTCCTGCTCCGCAGTTTATCGCGGAATGTTGCTGGACAACAGGCAGTGGTGTTCATCAAGGAATCTGATGGGAGGACCTCCCCCTCCGCACCGGTGTGTTCTGGAAGCCTAGCCACTCTGTTCAAGAGCAATTAAGGGATGGGCTGCCACTCCAGCTGATAGCACACAAACACTATGGCCTCAAGAAAATGAGAAATTGGAACAGGAATCGACCACAAGGCCCCGCTCAACCATTCAACAGGATAATGGGTGATCTTCCTTGGCTTCAATTCCACCTTACTGGCCCTAGCCCCAAAACCCTTGGGCTGGATACTCCGTTATTGGGGTAATGTCCCCAGGCCGGCGTCAAAACTGGCGTGAAAGAGCCACATATTCCTCACCCTGCAGGGGGCCAGCAGGGACCCGGCGTAAATCTAGCAGCTTTTGCTGCAGATACGGGCGCCCGCATTTCTGGGTCGGAGGCCGCGCATGAGCACGGCGTCGGCCTCCAGTGGCTGCGCCGTGTTCCATGGCGGACTCGGACCGCGGAGCTGGACCCTGCAAATGGACTCCCCGATCGGCCACGCCCGCACTATAATTTCCCGGCCGCATGTAAGGACCCTGCCCGCCGATCGCCCCACCCCCGGCCGAAACGACCACGGGCTGAGTCCGCAGCTGGCGTTGGGGTGCGGAGAATCCAGCCCCATGATTCCGTCAGATGTCAAAACTCCGCCAATTTTAGCCTCGAATCTGTCCGGCAATGAGTATCCGTGGGCCTCTGAGGTCGACAATTCCTCAGTTCACACCTTCTGGGGAAAGAATTTGTTGCAACTTGGGAGGTAAAATGGAACTTTTCAGGGTCACTTTTAAAAAAGTTTTTTCATGAGGTGCGTGCATTCCTGGCTGGGCCAGCATTTGTTGCCCATCCCTAATTGCCCTTGAGGAGGTGGTGTCTTCCTGAACTGCTGCAGTCAGTGTGATGTAGGTACACCCACAGTGCTCTTAGGGAAAGGGGTTCCAGTATTTTGACCCAGCGACAGTGAAGGAACGGCCGATATATTCCCAAGTCGGGACGGTGCGTGGCTTGGAGGTAACTTGCAGGTGGTGGGGTGCCCAGGTGCCTGCTACCCCTTGTCTTTTAGAGGTCAGAGGTCATGGGTTGAAATCACTGGATTGAAATTGGATGTCCCAACTGACATTACCCCCTCCCCCAACCTTGCCGAGGGCCAAGAGGGTAGTTATAGAACTCCAACCTGAGCTAACAGGCACAGGACACACTGACCTCATCGTAGCGATACTCCAAAGCGAGATTGGGAACTCGCTGACATCAAACACGGGCAGCACGGTGGCACAGTGGCTAGCACTGCTGCTTCACAGCGCCAGGGACCCGGGTTCAATTCCAACCTTGGGTGACTGCCCGTGTGGACTTGGCACGTTCTCCCCGTGTGTGCGTGGGTTTCCTCCGGGTGCACCGGATTCCTCCCACGGTCCAGAGATGTGCGGGTCAGGTGGATAGGCCAGGTTAAACGGCCCCAGGTTAAACGGCGGTGTTACAGGCTTACGGGGATAGGGCGGGGGAGTGGGCCTAAGTATGGGCTGGTTAAGCACAGTGGGCTAAACAGCTGACTTGTAATGCGGAACAAGGCCAGCAGCGCGGGTTCAATTCCCGTACCGGCCTCCCCGAACAGGCACCGGAATGTGGCGACTAGGGGCTTTTCACAGTCACTTCATTGAAGCCGACTCGTGACAATGAGCGATTATTATTTAGAGGGCCATAGAACATAGAACAGTACAGCACAGACAAGGCCCTTCGGCCCTCGATGTTGTGCCGAGCAATGATCACCCCACTTAAACCCACGTAACCCGTATACCCGTAACCCAACAATCCCCCCCATTAACCTTACACTACGGGCAATTTAGCATGGCCAATCCACCTAACCTGCACATCTTTGGACTGTGGGAGGAAACCGGAGCACCCGGAGGAAACCCACGCACACACGAGGAGGACGTGCAGACTCCACACAGACAGTGACCCAGCCAGGAATCGAACCTGGGACCCTGGAGCTGTGAAGCATTGATGCTAACCACCATGCTACCGTGAGGCCCCTTAGTGCAGACTCGATGGGCCGAATCGCCTCCTTCTGCACTCCAGCGATTCTTTAAGTCATAATTGTTAACAATAAACATACCAGACAATTGCTCGGAGAAGCTTGCCCAATTGTTAAACAGAACGACGCAGTGTAGCTTGTTGGCATGTTGGCATTCGCCAACAATTATCCACCTGTTAAGTTGCTGATTTCTGGCCTCTCGTCCGGGCTGTGGCACAGGGCTGAAAATCCAAGCGTGTCCCAAGCAGGGAGAGAAAGTTTGCCCCTCTCCTTCAGCAGTTTGATCAATGATTGAAGAGCGTTGTGCGACACATCCGCATTCCTCCGGGGCGTAACGTGTAGTTAGCGGTCTCTGCCAGCGTAGGCCGTGGCTGCCTGCCCACCCTTGTGGTCAGGAAGGATACATAGCAATCTAGTGAAGTGGAAGGAATTCAGAGTTGCGGGGGGGCTTTCATGTGGCGTGGTGAGCCAGAAAACCACTTCTTTGGAATCCGAGTTTGAATCCAGCCCAGACCATGGAGTTAAAAGTCTTCCTCAGCAGATCCCACATGAAAAGTGTCCTGTAGGGAGGGCTCGGTTAGCTTTTCACTAAGACAGAGGTTAGGAGGGATGCCTCATTCTGACGTTGGAGCCGGTAATGTTTTCCCACAGTGAGTGGTTTGAGGCAGAATCGTTGCTATTTTTAAGGATAATTATTTGAAGCAGAGAAAGGAATGTAGGGAAGATCGTCACACCTCATCTATTGTTCCTTCACTTGGCCAATCCCCTTTAGCTTTGTCGCCATGAAATCCTTGGTTAGTTAGACACAGGAGACATAGAATTAACAGTGCAGAAGGAGGCCATTCGGCCCATCGAGTCTGCACCGGCCCTTGGAAAGAGTACCCTACCCAGGCCTACGCCTCCACCCTACCCCCGTAACCCCACCCAACCTTTTTTGACACTGAGGGCAATTTAGCATGGCCAATCCACCTAACCCGCACATCTTTGTGGGAGGAAACCGGAGCACCCGGAGGAAACCCACGCAGACACGGGGAGAACGTGCGGACTCCGCACAGTGACCCGAGCCAGGAATCGAACCTGGGACCCTGGAGCTGTGCAGCAACTGTGCTAACCACTGTGCCACCGTGCTGCCCACTTGCCCGGTCCTCCAAACTATCCTTTCATCTTCGTCTTCTTCCCATCGCCCCACCACCCCCCCCCCCACCACCCCCTCCCGCCTTGCTCAAAGTTCGCTGGTGGCGTGGTTCTCCATTCTCGCCGCTGTCAAGGCATCCCGCGCCACCGGGAAACCAGCGCGAATCCACCGGGTGATCCGCAGGAATCCAACCGCCAGCGATCCCGCCGATAGCTCTGTTTCTCCCCCCCCCCCCCCCCCCCCCCCACCCCCCGCCAAATGCTTCCTGACCTGCTGAGTATTTCCAACGATTTTACTGTTCATTTTAGTTTTAACAATTCCGGGATGTGGGACATGTGGCAGTTTTGGTTTTGTGGTCCCGCAAAGACCCGGGACAGACAAAATGGGCTGAATGGCCTCGCACGGAGCTCAATATCTCTGGTCGCTGACAGTTTTCAACCACTCTTCATGATGAATCATCGTTCGGGGGCGGGGGGTGGGTACGGATGTGGGGGTAACGTCGCTGACCATTGCGCTAGGGCATCCCTGGGGTCCGCCCATCTCCCACTGCCCCTCCCCACCCTCAGTCTGCCAGTATATCCATCCACAAGACGCACTGCCTTCATCTGGTTCGTTGAGAAGTCAACGGACTCTTTGTCGCTCGACTGAATGCTTCTTGATGCCAATCACATGAGAACATAAGAAATAGGAGCGAAAGTAGGCCATTCGGCCCATCCAGCCTGCTCCGCCACACAACAAGATCATGGCCGATATGACAATAGTCTCAACTCCACTTTCCTGTTTACCTCCCCCCCCCCCCCCATACATTCCTTGAGGATCAAATGTCTGCCAAACTCAGTCTTGAAGATATTCAATGGCCCAGCCCCCACTGCTCTCTGGGTAGACAACTGCAAAGATTAAAGATCTTCCTGTGAAGATGAAGTTCCTCCTCATCTCCCTTTGAAACAGGGAACCCCTTATTCTGAAACTATGCCCCCTAGTCCTGGATTTCCCAATGAGGGGAGACACATCTTAGCATCTTCAGCCTCCCTCAGAACTGTATATGTTTCAATACGATTGTTGTTAGCGCTGCTGCCTCACAGCGCCAGGGACCCTGGTTCAGTTTTAACCTTGGGTGACTGCCTGAGTTTGCACATTCTCCCCCGTGTCTGGGTGGGATTCCTCCGGGTGCTCCGGTTTCCTCCCACAAGTCCAATGATGTGCAGTTTAGGTGGATTGGCCAAGATCAATTGCCCCTCAGTGTCCAACGGTTCGACGGGGTTACTGGGTTATAGAGATAGAGTGGGGGCCTGGGCCTAGGTAGCGGTGCTCTTACGGAGTGTCGGTGCAGATCTGATGGGCCGAATGGCCTCCTTCTCCATTGTGTGGAGAGCGCCTCTCATTCCTCCAGTGAGTATAGACCCAGCCTATCCAAACTGTCCTCATGACTCGATGCCCCTCTTCCCAGGAATCGACCCAATGAACCTGCCCAGAACTTCCTCCAATGCAAGCAAATGCCGCGCCTTCCCGCGCCTTCCCCCCCCCTCCCCCCCTCCCCCCCCTCAATGCGTTTTCATTTGAAGCAATGGAAAAAACACACGCACTATTTCTGGTAATGTACCGACGATCTTACGCCGAGAGCTCTCTTGCAGTGCCTCGGAGAATAATTCCTGGAGATTCCAGAAGGTTCTTGGAGAGTTGTCAAGCCTCAGGGAGGGCCCCTTTGCCAACATGATCCGCTCCGATGGAGCAACTAACAATGGGTTCTTTCACTGGCTCCCAGGCGGACGGTGCTGCTGAAGGGCGGAAGAGACTGATGCCCGATTGGAAAACCAGATGGTTGGCATCGAGGAGGCCTGCGTTGCTTGGGTCTGGAAAACAAGATGGAGCTCCAAGTGTGTTTGGCACGTCCTTCAGTGTGTGTGGGGGAGGTGGGGGGGAGGGGGGGGGGGGGGAAGAGAACCACTCATCGGAGCTTCGAAGAACGAGAGGCGATCTTATTGAAAGGGGTACAGTTCGGAGTTAAGATGCTGAGAGGACGTTCCACCTCCAAGGGAGACTGCCTCTGATTGGGTGGGATGCCCTCACCTCTGTGACTGATTTGAAATTCGGCTCAAACAAAGGGAAGCTGAAAGCAAAGTAAAAATCTGCAAGAAATCTGTTCAAAGGGAGAATATTTTAAATAATACCTCATCAAGGACAAAAGCTCTGTGTATTCCATATGTACAGGGACACCATCTCGGATAGTTATATCCCTGCGGAAAGAGAAAACACACGAAAACTGAATAACTACTTCAGTAACACAGTTACTATTGAAGTATTTCACTATTAATCCCCCCCCCCCCCCCCCCTCCCACACACACACACACACTTACAGCACTGTTGTATATTAATTTCACTCTTTATTCCTGCGGCTCTAATCCTGCTCAACAGGCCTCAGGCCTTAAAATGTAGCCATTTTAATGTGGTGGGGGGGAGGGGATTCCCGCCGGCATGATCTTCCAGTCCCACCGGAGGTGACCCCCCCCCCCCCCCCCGTCATGTTAGGTACACTGGTCTAACACTGGCTGCAACTGGATGCAGCTTAGATCAAAAGGATACTCCAGACCTTGAAGTTAGTTCAATCAGGTTTATTGAACTAATAGCACAGTTAGCACAGTTCTCTGTGAGTTCGACTCTCTGCTAACGTAAGTGTGGTTACTCTGTCTGTTATAGAACAGTACAGCACAGAATAGGCCCTTCGGCCCTCGATGTTGTGCCGAGCAATGATCACCTTACTCAAGCCAACGTATCCACCCTATACCAGTAACCCCCACCCATTAACTTTATTTTTTAGGACACTAAGGGCAATTTAGCATGGCCAATCCACCTAACCCGCACATCTTTGGACTGTGGGAGGAAACCGGAGCACCCGGAGGAAACCCACGCACACACGGGGAGGACGTGCAGACTCCACACAGACAGTGACCCAGCCGGGAATCGAACCTGGGACCCTGGTGCTGTGAAGCATTTAAGCTAACCACCATGCTGTCTGACTGAACCAGAATAGCTCTTAGCCACGTGGTGGAGGTGTGAGATTGTAACAACACCCTCGACTGACTCTCTAGATGTCCATCAGTGGAAAGAGGTGGAGTGTGAGTGCCTCGTGTCTTTTATAGTCCGATCCCACCCCTGGGTGTCCTGCCTGCTTATTGGTCATGTCCTGATCTCTGCGTCCATTAGCTGTTTGTCTGTATATCATTATGTGTGTGTCAGCATATCATGACACCCCCCACCCCCCACAGCAGGTTCACTGGGGGAGGGGGTGAGCAAGCCAAACATAACACCATAGACTGGCGGTCAACCTCGAGAAAATCCCGGCCTTGGCCTTATCAAAGAATGATAGGATTTACAGTGCAGAAGGAGGCCATTCAACCCATCGAGTCTGCACCGGCTCTTGGAAAGAGCACCCCATTTAAGCGCACACTTCCAACCTATCCCCATAACCCAATCACCCCTCCTA
Source organism: Scyliorhinus canicula (assembly GCF_902713615.1). NCBI lineage: Eukaryota > Metazoa > Chordata > Chondrichthyes > Carcharhiniformes > Scyliorhinidae > Scyliorhinus > Scyliorhinus canicula. The sequence goes on from NC_052168.1 coordinate 12,279,513, forward strand.
ACCTTTTTTTTTCGTCACTAAGGGCAATTTAGCACGGCCAATCCACCTAAGCTGCACGTCTTTGGACGGTGGGAGGAAACCGGAGCACCCGGAGGAAACCCACGCAGGCACGGGGAGAACATGCAGACTCCGCACAGACAGTGACCCAAGCAGGGAATCGAACCTGGGACCCTGGAGCTGTGAAGCATTTATGCTAACCACTATGCTACCGTGCTGCCTTATCATGGTTCAATGGGCGGAAATCTCCCACCCTGGGACTAAGTCCCATGGCGGAGGCGGGAGCGTGGAGTGTTTCAAAGAACAATGAACAATACAGCACAGGACCAGGCCCTTCGGCCCTTCAAGCCTGCACCTTCCCACTGCAGAGGCTGGTGGGACAACGCACGCCAAAGCTTCCACAGCTTTCATCTTCGTCTTCTTCCCATCGCCCCACCACATCCCCCTCCCGCCGTCGCTTTTCACTTGCTCAAAGTTCGCTGGTGGTGGGGTTCCCCATTCTCGCCGTTGTCAAGGCACCCCGCGCCACCGGGAAACCAGCGTGAATCCACCGGCCAGCGATCCTGCCGATAGCTCTGTTTCTATCCCCCCCCCCCCCGCCATCCCTCTCATTGCCGTGGTGTTCCGGAGTCCACGCTTGCTGGCGGCCTCCATCCTGACCTCTGGAGGCAGCCCCAGGGCATTGTTCGGTGGAGTCTCAACATCCGCACGCCATGTTTTCCCAACGTGTTTCGCCCCGATGGCGTGTTTACCCGTTGGCGTCACGGAGAATCAGGCGAGGGCGGAGAGCCCTTCACCTGAATCCCATTCGCGAGATGCAAATGAGCTTCACGCCGGGCTCCAGTAATGTCCCGATCTGCCATGGCGGGCAGCAGCGAGAGATTCCCCAGGAAATTCACCCGCCAAATCTCCCCAACCCCGCCTGCCCTTGGTCCCAACAAAGGGGTGGGGGTGGGTGGGGCAAGGGGGGGGGGGGGGGGAGGTGGCATGGGACAATTCTGCCCAAAGCAAAAAGAATTGGGTCTCTTTAGAAACACGCAACTAAATTAATAAATGCAACCTTGTTCTCAGTTTGCTCACAGCTGGAGTTCTTCATTGTTGGGTTGAGTGGCCAAGAATATACTTCAAACATTCAGAGGCCCCAAGCCTACTTAACACCATTCCAGCACTCAGTGATGCTCCTGGCTGCCACGAAGTAACGCACAATTCCCATTAAACACTGGTAAGTGGATTGGCGTTGTTGACTAGAAATTAGTTTGCCTTCTATTAGCCGGCACTAGCGAGGGAGCAAGGACATGGACCTCCCTACGGCCCTCTGGATATTGTTGGAAGTAACACAAATCTATGGCCAACGTACCCTTGCCTTAACTACGCTGAGGAAGATTTTCAACGCAACTTGCAAACAAAACGACCCCTGTCCCAAACTCCTCACTGGAATGTGCTGTGGGACAACCTAACCTAACCTCAAGGACCTTTCTTCCCCTGAAGTATAGGTGAGTTATCCCAACCAAGGCAGGCATTCAGCCAAATTCAATCCAACTTTCACATAATGTCCGCTTCCAGCAGTCAAGAAGGAGGGAGCACATCACCGCAAACATCAACCTTGGTGCTCTCATTACCGGTATCACTGAGATCACAAGCTTATCACAAGCTGGGAACAAAATCAGGGACTTTCTGGTCTTTGAAGTTCAGCTTCAATGGGAGATTTTTTGGACAGCTGGAGAGAACTGTTGTCTTCACTTGACTGACATTGTTATGTGGTTACAATAGGTTTCTCTATCTGTGATCTCTTTTGTCAATAACTCAGTGCTTGCTTGCACGAGATTAAGAGATGCAACGTGGTTACGCTTCTGTGATTGAAATTTTAATGGTCTGTTTGATTGACACTTTTACACAGTTGCAGAAACAGCAGTTTTGCCTTTGCAGAAGATATTTGAATGGGTGTCTTCTTTTCCTGAGCAGTTCTATACATGCCATTGTCACTACTGTGCTCAATGGTTCTGTACAGAGTGTATACTAAGTCAATGAGCATGGAGGGTTTCTTGCGTTGGCATGGAGGGCCTGAGGGGGCCATTGGGCTAGGTTAGTGGATGGGGGGCGTATGTAAGCATTAAGTTGGCATTAGGGCTGGAGGAAGCCATGGGAGTGAGAGTGCTGGTGGTGGGGGGTCATGAGTTGACACTGTGTTAGCATGAGGGCTATAAGTGCCATGAGAGTGGATGGAGCACCATGAGGGCTTAATGACCTTTGTACTCCATTAAAACAATGCAGGCATTGGCATGGTAGCACATTGGTTAGCACTGTTGCTTCACAGCACCAGGCTCCCAGGATTGATTCCCGGCTTGGGTCGCTGTCTGTGCGAAATCTGCACGTTCTCCCTGTGTCTGCGTGGGTTTCCTCTGGGTGCTCCGGTTTCCTCCCACAAGTCCCGAAAGACGTGCTTGTGTAGGTGAATTTGGACATTCTGAATTCTCCCTCCATGTACCTGAACAGGCGCCGGAGTGTGGCGACGAGGGGATTTTCACAGTAATGTCATGGGATTGACATTTAAGAAATGTTGTGTCTAATCAAATGGCTTTCATGAAGTCATTGTGTGGGTGGTGCTGGGCTGTGGCTCTGGGTTTTTAGTTTCATTTTTGAGCTGGAAGCTGGGCTGTGGCTCCGGGTTTTTCTGCTTTGGTTTTCACATTTGGAAGCTAAATTCAGACAGAGAAGTCTGTCTTGCCTCTCTCTCTCTCTCTGCATGTTAAAAGGTGTTTCCAGATTATGTGATAATTTAAAAGTGATAACTGTTTTCTGGAAGGAATTCAAACCTACTATTTTGGTAAAAGGGTTATGGGATGTTGTTATTAAATTGAAACAGCTCAGGTATCATGTGAGAGTACCTTTAAGAAATGGGTGTTTATAAATGGGTGTGTACATAAATATCTGTAGTGAGAGTACCTTGAAGCAATGGGTGTTTATTACTGCAGTGATGTCAGAGAGTGGGTGGAGCTGGGCTGTCTGTCAGCTTTTTACTTCCGTTTTTTATCAGGCTGCAGGTTGCGTTTTCAGTGTTGGAGCTGAAGCCAGACAGAGCAGGTGTACTGTTATTCTCTCTGCCATCAAAAGACTATCTCTTGATCATTTGGTGAATTCAGAATGATAAATGTTCTCAGTAGTGAATGTAAACCTGATGTGCTTCTGTTAAAAGGTGTTTTTAAGTCGTATGGATGTTAAAAGGAAAGCTTAAATGTTTACTCAGTGCTGTAGTCTTTGGGGGTTGTATTTGAATTAATGGTTGCTAAGATGTTCACTGTTTGTTTTAAAAAGGTTAACTTGAGGTCATAGAATAAACATTGTTTTGCTTTTAAAAATACTTTTCCATTTCTGCTGTACCACACCTGTAGAGTGGGCCTTGTGCTCCCCATACCACAATCTATTAAAAGTTGTGGGTCAGGTGAACTCCATGATGCACTTTGGGGCTCTCTAAATCCTGGCCCATAACACTGGGAATTCATTAAAGGGTTATATGTAGAGTACTGTAGCTGTGTGGGGTATTTCTGTTTGTAGTTGATAACAATGCTACCTGTATGTGTTTATAACACTGTTGACTGAATTCGTAGAATAAGCTTTGTTTTTGATTAAAAGTGCCCTGTTGAATAACACCTGAAAGGTAGGCCCTTGTGTTCCTCATAACTAAAATCTATAAGCAGTTAAAGGTCAGATGAACTCCATGATATACTTTAGAGTTTTCTATACCCTGGCACATAACAGTCTACACAAGCCTACTTGTGACAATAGAGATAATTATAATAAAGATTATTATTAGAACCAGCCCACCATGGCACCCGGCCACTCATGTGAGCCTATCCAATCTACTTTCAGGTGGCCAATGGGCCTAACTCCATCCCACCCCCCCCCCCCCCACCCCCCACCACCCCCACCCCAGGGAATCGCAACATTCTGCTGAGTAGGGTCGGCTGAGTGGGTAAATGTTTGGACTCACGCTTGTGGTATTATCAGAACTACCAGCATTTTAAGGCTTAATGTAGTATCGAGAGTAGCCACTAGAGGGAGCTGCAGATACAGCTATATAAGGCAGTGATGGTAGATCTTAGGGGAGGAGTGTATGCAGGAGGTAGTAGTGAAGACCGTCAGAGAAGATAGCGTCAGTAAGGTTAGATCATAGTTTATACCAGTAGTGAGATTAACAGTAGATGAGTGTAGTTGCGTTCAGTTGCGTATTCTTAAGGTCTAGGTGTCGTACCCCAGTTTAGCCGTGTAAATATAATCATAGCTTTGTTTATGGTAAAAGCTATTCTGTGGTCTTTATGAACACTATGCCAACCATCCTGAAATAAGCAACACAAAGAACACTACATGGTACCAGGAGTCAATTCCTTAACATAAATAACAATTAGATTAGGTTAGAATAGCATTGGAGATTGCTGAAGCAATCCAGAAGCTACAACTCTGAAGAAAATCTGCGGTAAAGAAGTAACAATCTGTGCCTGACTCCATATTACCCGGGTTACTTGGCAATCTTCTTCGGAACTGGGCAACCACATACCTGATCTCGCAACAATGGATGTCATGGTAGAAGCATCGGAACCAGTGAGCATCCGTGAGTTCCCCATCCGCGTTGAGCGTTCCTTCCGACAAATCCTTAATAATCCTCACGAACGATTTGGGGAAAATCCCGGTGCAGCCATTCAGAACGCCCTAATTCGGGAGAGAGCGGGGGAGGGAAGAAACAAATAAATAAGCAGCGACGAAAACAGGAAGAGTGGCCGAAACAGAAGGAGGTCAAAATGGAAATGAGGAGAGGGGGAAACGACTGAAAGGGACAAGAAAAGAAGAATGAGGTGAGATTAGGGACGACTGATGAAGCAGAGGGAAAGGCTGAGGAGTCTGAAATTCTCGCTGCGTTCTCAAAATATGGGGGTGGCCATTTTGGACTGAGGTGAGGAGAAATTTCTTCACATGAAGGGTTGTGAATCACTCACTGGCCTAAAAAGCAGTTGATGCTTAGTTATTGAGAAAACTCAAACAGAGATCCAAAGACTTTTAGGTACCAAGGGAATTAAGGAATATAGGGATATTGGCCAGCACGGTAGCATTGTGGATAGCACAATTGCTTTACAGCTCCAGAGACCCAGGTTCTATTCCGGCTTGGGTCACTGTCTGTGCGGAGTCTGCACATCCTCCCCGTGTGTGCGTGGGTTTCCTCCGGGTGCTCCGGTTTCCTCCCACAGTCCAAAGATGTGCAGGTTAGGTGGATTGGCCATGATAAATTGCCCTTAGTGTTGGGTTGGGTTACTGGGTTATGGGAATAGGGTGGAGGTGTTGACCTTGGGTAGGGTGCTCTTTCCAAGAGCTGGTGCAGACTCAATGGGCCGAATGGCTTCCTTCTGCACTGTAAATTCTATGATAGTGCAGGAAGGTGTATTCGAGGTAGATCAGCCATGATATCAATTGATGGAGCAGGTTCAAAGGGCTAAATGGTCTACTCCAGCTCTTTATGTTCTAATGATCTTAGGAGAAAAACAACAAACATAAATACATCTCCCACATGACAAGTGATAGGAGTAGATCTAGACTGTGTCTAAAATCTGTTTTACGCATTTTTCTATTTATTTAAGGTGGCTGGGCATCGCTGGCTATGCCAGCATTTATTGCCCATCCCTAATTGCCCCTTGAGAAGGTGGTGGAGGGCAGCACGGTAGCATAGTGGTTAGCACAATTGCTTCACAGCTCCAGGGTCCCAGGTTCGATTCCGGCTTGGGTCACTGTCTGTGCAGAGTCTGGACATCCTCCCCGTGTGTGAGTGGGTTTCCTCCGGGTGCTCCGGTTTCCTCCCACAGTCCAAAGATGTGCGGGTTAGGTGGATTGGCCATGATAAATTGCCCTTAGTGTCCAAAATTGTCTTTAATGTTGGGTGGGGTTACTGGGTTATTGGGATAGGGTGGAGGTGTTGACCTTGGGTCGGGTGCTCGTTCCAAGAGCCGGTGCAGACTTAATGGGCCGAATGGCCTCCTTCTGCTCTGTAAATTCTATGAATCTGTGCAGTCCATGTGGTGTAGGTACACCCACGGTGCTGTTAGGGAGGGAGTCGCAGGATTTTGACCCAGCGACAGTGAACAGTGATTGTTATTTCCCAAGTCAGGATGATGAGCGGCTGGGAGGGGAACTTGCAGGTGGAGGTGTTCCCATGTGTCCACTGCCCTTGTCCTGCGAAATGGTGGTGGCTTATGGCTTGGAGGTTGCTGTCGAAACAGACTCGGTGAGGTGCTGCAGTGCATCTTGTAGATGGTGCTCACGGCTGCCACTGTGCGTCGATGGTGGAGGGAATACTTTGGTGTACTTCCACAGTCCAGAGATGTGCAGGTTAGGTGTAGGACCGGCCATGATCAACGCACGAGGTTACAGGGATGGGCCGGGGGAGTGGGCCGAGGTAGAGTGCTCTTTCGGAGGGTCGGTGCAGATCCGATGGGCCGAATGGCCTCCTTCAGCGCTGTCGGGATTCAATGGATCCATTAAAATGGGGCCCTGTTGGAAAATAATTTGGGAAGCGCCGGGGTAGCGTCTCCAAACGAGGCCGATTATTTGAGGCAATGATCCAAATGGCTTTTTGCCATTCCATCCTAACTGGGGATCTTAAAATACTGAGTGGATGCTGTTCAACGTCCCACCGAAACACTCTCACTACACAAACAAGGTGGAAGGAGAGCACTTTGTGGCTAGCTAGACTGCATGTTGTTTCTGTAACATAGATTGGCATTTTTTGGCTTCACACTCAACCTGTTGCAGCCAGGAGTCACCGTATTAGAGGAAATAGTCCTTGTTCTTCCCTTGCCAAATCCGAAAGTCCCCTCCTGCAAGAGTCCGATTATATACACTTAGCACATCTGTTGGCCCAGTTGTTTCAATACAGCTGGCCACCATCTGCCATCAGCAGAACACATCCATCTTTTCAAAATATGCTCTTGTTATCTTTCAAAACAAATGGGGATTTCAAATTTCACGGAAGGGCAAGGGCTGGAGGAATGGAAAAACGGTACGAGGCAAAAAAACAAAGAATTATTGAGAAACCGATGAAGAAAAAAATTATTACCCTTCTTCTGTTATAGTGTAAAATTTTCAGTAGGGTTAACATTATGGTGGGGGGGGGGGGTGGAGCAAGGGGCAATACATTTGAATGCATCAGACTTGGCCCTGTGTTCGCTGACCTACATTGGTTCCCAGTCCAGTGATGCCTCAGTTTTAAAATTCCTGCCCTGGTGTTCAAATCCCTCCCTGGCCTTTTCCCCTTTCGCTATCCCTCGCTCCTCCAATTTTAGTCTCTCGCATGTCACCGACTTTAATCGCTCCGCCGTTGGCAGCCCTGCCTTCAGCTCGGCTGGCTTGTTGAGCTGGTTTAGCTCAGTGGGCTAGACAGCTGGTTTGTATTGCAGAACAAGGCTAGCAGCGTGGGTTCAATTCCCGTACCAGCTGACCCGAACAGGCGCCGGAATGTGGGCTTTTCACGGTAACTTCATACTTGTGACAATAAAAGATTATTATTATTATTAGATGCCAAGGCCACTTTTCCGAACCCAGCTGATGCCAAAGGCGAAGGTATCCTGAAAGCCAGAAAGGTGACGTGGAGCACCGGTTCGCTGTGATACAAGCGCTCTTTCCGGTATAGAGCTAGATTCTCCGGTCCCCTCGCCACGTGTCTCTCGGAGGTACGCCATTCACTGGCGGCGGAATTCTCTACTCCCACCGCTTGTCAATGGAATTCCCCATTGAGGCCCCCCCCCCGCCACACCACTGCGAAACCCACGGGCGGGGGCACGCTGTCGGCGGGAACAGAGGGCGGGATTCTCCCATTCGGCAGCAGAGTGTCCACACCGTCGGAAACGCCGTCGCGTTTCACGATGGTGTGGGCGGGCCGCTGGGAGTACCGATTCTGGCCCCTACAGGGGGCCAGCACGGCGCTGGAGTGGTTCACGCCGCTCCAGCCTCCCATCCGGCACAAGCTGTGGCCCCGGCGTCAACGAGGACATGTGCAGTGGCCTCCCTCAACGTGCCAACCCCGACGCGACATGGCGTGGGAGTTCAGGGGCCGGCACGTATGAAAATAGGCCCGGGGAGCGAGAGGCCGGCCCGCCAATCGGTGGGCCCCGATCGCAGACCAGGCCACATCAGAGACCCCCCTCGGGGTCAGAGCACCCCCCCCCCCCCCTCACAGGCCGCCCTCCGACCCTGCGCGCAGAGTTCCCGCCAGCTGCAACCAGGTGTGGACGGCCCCGGCGGGACTCTGCCTTTTCAGAGCGGCCGCTCGGCCCATCCGGGCCGGAGAATCGGCGGCCCGGCCGCCTAGAGCGGCCCGCGACCTGCGCCGCGCTGGCACCAATGGCGCCGATTCTCTGCTCCGTGGAGAATCGCCTGCCGGTTTTGGGGCGGCGTGGAGCGGGTGCGGGGATTCTCCGGCCCGGCCCGGGGCTGGGAGAATCCCGCCCAGAGATTCCCAACGGCTGGAGAATTCCAAACACAAGGTGAGGAACGGTGTTCAGACCAGTGAGGAACAGTCCAGTCAATGTGTGAACAATTAATAAAGAATATTTATTAACTTAAAAGACAAAAGCACACATGATATGGACTGTAATAGACTGTGACACTTAAGTAAACTGATGACTATACACACAGGAGAAACTATCTCCTCGTCCCCAACTACCTTCTTTTTATTCATTCATACGATGTGGGCCTCGCTGGCTGGGCATTCATTGCCCACTCCTGAGGGCATTTAAGAGTCAACCGCATGGCTGTGGGTCTGTAGGCCAGACCGGGTAAGGACGACAGATTTCCTTCCCTAAAGGACATGAGTGAACCAGATGGGTTTTTACACCAATTGGCCATGGTCATCATTCAACTTTTTATTAAATTTAAAGTGCCCAATTATTTTTTTTTCCAATTAAGGGGCAATTTAGCGTGGCCAATCCACCCACCCTGCACATCTTTGGGTTGTGGGGGTGAGACCCACTCAGACACGGGGAGAATGTGCAAACTCCACACGGACAGTGACCCGGGGCCGGGATCGCACCCGGGTCCTCGGTGCCATGAGGCAGCAGTGCTAACCACTGCGCCGTCGTGCCACCCAATCATCGGACTTTTAGTTCCAAATGGCCCAGATGGGTTTTTGCAACAATCAATACTGGTTTCATGGTCATGATTAGACTTTTATCCCAAATTTCTATTGAATTTGAAAGTTATTGAATTCAAATTTCACAATCTGCCATGGTGGGATTTGAACCTGGTTCCCCAGAGCATTAGAAAATAAGAACTAGGAGCAGGAGTCGGCCATCTGGCCCTTCGAGCCTGCTCCACCATTCAATGAGATCATGCCTGATCTTTTGTGGACTCAGCTCCACTTTACATTTAAAGTACCCAATTATTTTTTTCCAATTAAGGGGCAATTTAATGTGGCCGATCCACCTACCCTGCACGTCTTTGGGTTGTGGGGGCGAAACCCACGCCGACACGGGGAGAATGTGCAAACTCCACACGGACAGTGACCCAGAGCCGGGATTCAAACCCGTGTCCTCAGCGCCATAGGCAGCGGTGCTAACCACTGCGCCACCTCGCTGCCCCCATGGCTGATCTTTTGTGGACTCAGCTCTACTTTCCCACCCGAAGCCGGCCTTCAATTCCGTCCGGTGACTTTGAAAGCACGTAATTACTTGCAGTGTTTTGCGCCATCCGAGGTTGTGAAAGGTGCTATACAAATGCAAACCTTTCTTTCTTTTTGCTAAAGTGGTACAGTTGATCCGTCCATCCGTCTATTTATCCATACATCCATCCATTCTTTCCATCCATCTGTTCCATCCGTCCATCCATATGTCCATTCATCCGTTTGTCAATCTGTCTATCATTCTGTTTATCCGTCTGTCCGTCCGTCCATCCATCCATCCAACCACCCATCCATCCATCCATCCATCCATCCATCTAACCATCCATCCATCCATCCGTCCATCCATCCATCCAACCACCCATCCATCCATCCATCCATCTAACCATCCATCCATCCATTCATCCATCCATCCATCCATCTATCTCATCTGCTTGTCTGTCTGTCCACCTGTCTATTTATCCATCCGTCCATCCATCTAACTCTTTCTCTCTATCTATCTATCCATCTGTCTATTCATGTCTGTCTATCTATAGTGCAGACCTAAAACTATTCCTTTAAGAATTATACATGTGGAAAGCTCTCAATGTTAACAGCACAATCCCCAAATTATTACTCCAGTGCACAGCCAAACATATGGTAATCTTCCATAAGAGTAGGCACAGGCGAGCTTAGTTCCACTTACCTCCAACCAGTCGTCATTGATTCTTTTTAGCAGACTGATAATGTCGCCAGCTTTGAATGTCAATTCCAAATCATTGTCCCCGGTAAAATCATAGAGAGCCTGATGGGTCAAAATGAAAAAGGTGTCAACACTCGGAACAGCACCTTAAACAAAGATGCAATGTGAGTGCACAGTACGAGTATTACATTAATTGAAAGTGGTGCAGCAATCAAATATGGACAGCGGTTAGGAAGGTAATTGATATTTTTCATCGAATTTACAGTGCAGAAGGAGGCCATTCGGCCCATCGAGTCTGCACCGACTCTTGGAAAGAGCACCCTACTCAAGGTCAACACTTCCACCCTGTCCCCATAACCCAGTAGCCCCACCTAACACTAAGGGCAATTTGTTGCCCTTCATTGCACGAGGACTTGAGTACAGGAGCAAGGATGTCCTACTGCTGCAGTACAGGGCCTTGGTGAGACCACATCTGGAGTATTCACTGCAGTTTTGGTCTCCTTACTTAAGAAAGGATATAGGGCGGGATTCTCCGACCCCCCGCCGGGTCGGAGAATCGCCCGGGGCCGGCGTCAATCCCGCCCCCGCCGTGTCCCGAATTCTCCGCCACCCGAGATTCGGCGATGGCGGGAATCGCTCCGCGCCAGTCGGCGGGCCCCCTGCGGCGATTCTCCGGCCCGCAATGGGCCGAAGTCCAGCCGCTGACAGGCCTCCCCCGCCGGCGGGAATCATAACACCTACCTGACCAGCGGGATTGGCGGTGCGGGCGGGCGCCAGGGTCCTGGGGGGGGGCACGGGGCGATCTGGCCCCAGGGAGTGTCCCCACGGTGGCCTGGTCGCGATCGGGGCCCACCAATCGGCGGGCGGGCCTGTGCCGTGGGGGCACTCTTTTTCTTCCGCCTTCGCCATGGTCTTCACCATGGCGGAGGCGGAAGAGACCCCCTCCCCTGCGCATGCGCCGGGATGGCGTCAGCAGCCGCTGACGCTCCGGCGCATGCGCGGACTTACGCCGGCCGGCGAAGTCCTTTCGGCTCGGGTTGGCATGGCGCCAAAGGCCATTCACGCCAGCCGCCGAACGCCAACCACTCCGGCGCGGGCCTAGCCCCTCACTGTGAGGGCTTGGCCCCTAAAGGTGCGGAAGTGCGGCGCGACGCCGGAGCGGTTCACGCCACTCCATCACGCCGGGACCCCCCGCCCCGCTGGGTAGGGGAGAATCCCGGCCATATTCGCCATAGAGAGAGTGCAGCAAAGGTTCACCAGACTGATTGCTGGGGTGGCTGGGTTGTTGTATGACGAGAGATTGGGTCGATTAGACCTCTAATCACTGGAGTTTAGAAGAATGAGAGGGGACATCATTAAAGCTGAAAACATTCTGGCAGGACAGGCTAGAAGCAGGGATGATGTTTCCTCTGGTTTGAACATCTAGAACAAGGGGTCACAGTCCAAGGATATGAGGTAAGCATTTCTTCACTCAGAGTGTGGTGAACCTGTGGAATTCTCCACCAAAGAAGGTTTTGGAGGCCAAGCCACTGAATATATTGAAGAAGGAAATAGATAGATTTCAACATAGTCAAGCATCAAGGGGTATGGGGAGAGAGCAGGTGTAAGGTGTTGCGATAGAGGATCGGCCATGATCTTATTGAATGGCGGAGCATGCTCAAAGGGCTTAATGGCCTACTCCTCCTCCGTTTTTTAATGTTTCTATGTAACTTGCATTTTATATGCTGTCTTTCCAACACCTCTTGGCTGTCACAGGCCCAACACAAAGCTGGTCAGAAATGAACATGGCCCCTTTAAGAAAGACAACCCAAATTCAAGTGGTTTCCTCCACATGGACGGGCTCCGAATGCTCGGCACTTGCCAAGTGGTTGCTCAATTGGGGGGATTAACCTCTTCACCTCTTCTTTCATTATCCGATGTCCATTTGGCGAGGGTGTTTGACAAAGACACGCTCATCCATTACTGGCAAAGTGCACAGCAATCCCAAAGAGCAGTTGATCCCCGATCCAGCTAATTTGCAGGATTCTCTGATGGGGACAACATTGCGTTCAGCTACCAGACCGCCGCCTTGCTGACGTCCCAACTTGCTTCAGTTGAGCAGAATTATCGTGGTTGGGAGTTGAAAAAGCAAATTATCTAAGCTTGTTAGCGATGCTTTAACATTTTAGAAAAAGCACATTAGTCAGATGCTGACTTCAATAGAATGGATTTCTTTCACGCAGTCGAAATCTACTCTTCATTAGCACCTAATGTTTCTTATTTACCCATTTTGCGGGTCATTAGAGAATGAGTGGTGTCGAGTTCCGCATTCCCACACCTAGAAATTCTCCAGTGCTTAAGCACCACTAAAAACAGCAAATCTTATGCCACCTTTCAGAGAAGATTGTTGAGAATGTCGGCCACCATGTTTGTTCCTGGCTGTTTTCTGGCAGCCATGTTTGATGCTGGCACAACCAGAAGGCGGGTGGAAGGGGACGACGGTGACAAAAATGGAGCCAAGCTCACAGAGCGAGCGGGATTCTACGGTCTCAGGATGTTGCCTGAAGCCAGCCCCCCGATGCTCCCCCCCCCCCCCCGGAACGGCCAAGTTCCCCAACGGCATCGATCCCGTGTGGCGTGGTGGCTGTGGACTCAGCCCAGCACCGCCACAGTCGGGGGAGAGACGATCCGCCGGCAGGGGGGACTTTGTCAGGGGCTGGTGGCACTGTTGGGGGGGGGGTGGTCCGGGGCATTCGAGCTGGCCAAAGGTGGGGGGCACTATTTTGCAGGCCGGGTCCATGAGCGGTCGCCGCCATGTTGCTCAGCGCGGCCGCTGCAGGCTGCCGCCATGCGCACGCACGGCCACGGACTCAGCAATTCTCCAGGCCATATCAGCAGCTAGAGCCAGGAGCTCTATGCTGCTTGGCTGCTAACCCCCAGCCAAACGGAGAATCGGTGGCCGTTTTGCGCCGGATGTTTAGTAGTAGGGGCTGTTTAGCTCAGGGCTAAATCGCTGGCTTTTAAAGCAGACCAGCAGCACGGTTCAATTCCCGTAACAGCCTGCCCGAACAGGCGCCGGAATGTGGCGACTAGGGGCTTTTCACAGTAACTTCATTGAAGCCTACTCGTGACAATAAGCGATTTTCATTTCATTCCATTTTTCAAAACACCACCATACCCACGCCGGCGTGGGGGACATAGTCTCAAAATCGGCAAATTCAGTCCAGAGTGTTTCACATCGATGGTATCACAGGATTGTGGCATCGCTAGCTGGGCCAGCATTTTTTTGCTCATCCCTTGAGAAGGTGATGGTGGGTCTCCTTCTCAAACCGCTGCATTTCCCGCTGTTGTGTATTCAGTGTTTCCTCACTTGCAGTGGAACAGGGCCCCTTTAAGAGATCGATCGTGGGTAAATGGCCAGTGCAACACAGTGGCCTGTATTGTTAACATCTCCTGAATAAAACTCTTTGTTTCAATCTTTGAGGCCTGCAGTCTTAATTTTAAAACCACCACACACCCACAGTGCTGTGAGGGAGGGCGTTCTGGGAATTTGACTTGGCCATGGAGAAGGACCGGCCGATATATTTTCAAGTGAGGATGGCTAGAGAGGAACTTGGAGGTGGTGGCATCTTCTGCCCTTGACTTCCTTGCACACAGGTGTACACGTGTACCTGTCTATAAGTGTATCCAGTGCATATGTGTCAGTGCATGTATGACTCCAGTCTTCAGGCAATGAATGTGATGCACTTTGTGGTCAGACAGTTAGGGATCTTCACATGAAGGTCGCCCGAGTACACCAGTCACTGAAGGCAAACATGCAGGTATAGTGAGCAGTTACGGAGGCAATGGTGTGTTGGCCTTCATTGTAAGAGGACTTGAGTACAGGAGCAAAGATATCGTAATGCAGCTGTACAGGGCCTTGATGAGACCACACCAGGAGCACTGTGCGCAGGTTTGGTCTCCTTATCTAAGAAAGGATATACTTGTCATTGAGGGAGAGCAGCGAAGGTTCACTGGACTGATTCCTGGGATGGCAGGGTTTTCACGTGAGGAGGAATTGGGACAACCGGGCCTATATTCACTCGAATTTAGAAGACTGAGAGGGGATCTAATTGAAACGTATAAACCTCTGACAGGGCTGGACAGACTGTATGGAGGGATGAGGTTTCCTCGGGCTGGGTGGGGTCCAGAACAAGGGGCCGTAGTTTCAGGATGTGGGGGTAGGCCATGTAGGACTGAGATGAGGAGAAATCTCTTCACAGTGCTTGGTAAACCTGTGGAATTCCCTACCACAGAGGCTGTGGAGTCCATCTATTAAAGAAGGAAAAGATTTGAGGCTCTAAAGAAGTCAAAGGGTATGGGGAGAGAGCTGGAGTACTGTGTTGAGATAGACGATCGGCCAAGGTCATGTTGAATAGCGGAGCAGGCTCGAAGGGCTGAATGGCCTTCTCCTGCTCCTATTTTCTAAGATCGCTTGAGTCTAGGTCCAGCAATGGACAGAAGCGAGGGAATGAAAATCAGAGCAGAGACCAAGAATGGAATAATTAACGCCCATACTTTGGCCAGCGTACGTGCTGAATTCATTTGAATCCATTAGCAAACCTACCTCTGCCTGAGGAGCTTCTGACTTTTCATTTGCATTTTCCTTTCTGCTGTTGGATTTTCTAGGTAACAAATGAGGAATTATTAGTGTTGCAATAACATAATTAAGTTAAGTGCAATTCATTAAGCAAAAAAAAAATGAACTTAATGGAACAGATGAAGAGTGACAGTAATTACCAGTGTTCTTCGGATGCAAATGTATCCAATTATTCCCCATTACAGAATTATCCGTTTATCTTCCTCTTCCATTCTTCACTTAGCTAGAATAACGTGCACTTTGCAACTCCGCTAAAATTCTCTGACATCCCCGACGCCCCCTGCCCCCCAATCCCACTTAACCTCCACCCTCACTCCAAGACTCGAGCACCGAGATCCGGGCCGTCCCTCCGGTGCGTTACCGAGGGAGCGCTGGGCCGTCAGATGTTGTTGCAGTGGGATTCTCAGCCGGCGTCATTCTCCGTTGCAGGTGGGGTGGCCACAATGGGGAATCCCATTGGCAGGTGGCGGGAATGGAGAATACCATTGCCGGCAGGGGGGACGCGCTGCCCAAGGAAAACGCGGCTGGCGAGACAGGAGATTCCCAGGGCGAGATTCTCCGCTAACGCGGAGAATCGTAAAGGCTGCCGCGGGACAGGCCGTGACCCACAGCAGCCTTCACGGCCACTTCCGGGGCCGATTCTCCCCCCCCCCCCGGCGGGGCTAGGAGCGCGGCCCCGTGGGTCACGGCGGTGCGGCCTTGACGACCGTCGTCAAGGCCGCACGTCAAGCGTCACAGCGGCTGACGCAGCCGGTGACGTCAGCCGCGCAGGCGCAGTTGCCGTCTTTCTCCTCAGCCGCCCGGCAAGACGGGGTGGCTTGATCTTGCCGGGGGGGCGGAGGGGAAAGAGTGCGTCTGTTTTGGACGCTGGCCCGACGATCGGTGGGCACCGATAGCGGGCCTGTCCCCTCCCGAGCACAGTCGTGGTGCTCCCGTCCAAATCGGGCCTCTAGATGCCCCAAACAAGCATCTGGCGCCCGTTTCACGACGGCAGCGAGCAGGTGTGTTTGTTGCTATGGTGAAACGGGCGTGAAGGGCCGACCGCTCGGCCCATCGGCCTCGGAGAATCGCCACTCGCCGTAAAAAACGGCGAGCGGCGATTCGTGGCATGGGTCAGGAGTGGGGGGGGGGGGAGACTAGCGGGAGGGCGTGAAAAATGTCAGGAGGCCCTCCCGCTATTCTCCCACCCGGCGTGGGGGGCGGAGAATCGCGCCCCCAATGTCTATCTTCCGGACGTCCATTAACGGAGGTCGTGAGTGCTCTTGTCAGGCGCGGACGTGAAAGATCCCACGGCACCATTTCGAAAAGAAAGGGCAGAGAGTTCTCCCGCCCTGACCAACATTAACCTTGTTATTACACTCGCTAAAACATCACATGGCAGTCGGCTGGAGTCGGCGGACGATGTGTTCCCTGGCGACTCCATGGGCCATGAATCCTGAAAAAGCGTTCGATAAATTCCCCCGAAATGAACATGCAGTTAATGCAAGTAGTCTCAAATTCCTCGAGCCCTGTCTCAGCCTAATAACAGTGTGTGCGGACGATAGGGGCAACAATCCAGGAGATCGCGGGATTCTCATTTAGCACAGTTACTCACACTCTCTGGGTAGAAGGCCTCAGTCTCCGTAGCGATCGTGGTACATACTTCGTGTCTCCTATAGTTTGGTGGAAGAATATCCGGAGATCCTCATCGAGAAGGACCCAGACCGACAGTCCCAGAAGTTTCTAGAATTCCAATGAATATTAGAAAATGAATATCCTTACTTGGGCGTCTACACAGCAGGGAGACAAAGTTAATTGACAACACACACACACACAAAGCTCCTGGGTTTCAATGGAATTTCAGCCAGGGTAGGCCTCAACAATCACCACTGGACAACAAAGGGCTTTTAAAGATGTTCCTGAAGTAGTTAATGGCTGTCCCCAGAATGTACAATCCAGACATCAGCTCAGCTGGCAACTTGTGGAAAGGTCAGGGTTTTTTTTCCAGAAATTCTCCAGAAGTGAAAGGTAGCCAAGTGTATTAAAGTGAAAGATAGCCACTTTAAAGTGTATTAAAGTGATCTGAGAAAAGTCAGAAGGGGACAGACACTGCATCAACATATACAGGGATGAGTCACCAGTGGAAAGAATATAACATTTCAAATATAACATTTCAACCACAATTCGACAAAGGGCGTTCGAGTAAAAGACTTGAAAGAGATTTCCTTGACACAGAGACGCTCACAACATCTCAAAGGGCTTTCATAGGATTCCGACAGTGCAGAAGGAGGCCACTTGGCACATCGCGTCTGTACCAACCCTCTGAAAGAGCACCCGATCAAGGCACATTCTCCCACCCTATCCTGTAACCTCGCCCAACCTGCACAACTTTGGACGGTCAGGAGCATTTAGCATGGCCAATCCACCCAACCTGCACAGCTCAATAATAATAATAATCTTTATTGTCACAAGTAGGCTTACATTAACACTGCAGTGAGGTTACTGTGAAAAGCCTCTCGTCGCCACATTCCGGCGCCTGTTCGGGTACACGGAGGGAGAATTCAGACTGTCCAAATTACCTAGCAGCACATGTTTTCGGACTTCTGGGAGGAAACTGGAGCACCCGGAGGAAACCCACGCAAACACGGGAGAGCGTGGAATCGAACCTGGGACCCTGGAGCTGTGAAGCAACAATACTAACCACCGTGCTACCGTGCTGCCCACACTGGACTGTGGGAGGAAACCGGAGCACCCGGAGGAAACCCACGCAGACATGGAGAGAATGTGTGAACTCCACATAAACAGTCAACCGAGGCCGGAATTGAACCGGGATCCCTGGCGCTGCGAGGCAACAGTGCTAACCGCTGTGCCGCCGTGCCTTTTACAGTCAATGACGTGCTTATGAAGTGTCACTGCGATAATATAGGAAAAACAGCTGCCAATTTGCGCACATCAAGGTCCCATGAACAGCAATAGAAGCACAGAATGACAGAGTGAACGCTAACAGAGGAGAAGGAGGTCGTTCAGCCTGTCAGGCCTGTACTGGCTCTTTGAGCAATGAACCTTCTCCCTTCAATCCTGAATGATCTTCCAGATGACCAAATAATCCGTTTTTTAATGGTGTTGGTGGAGTGACAGCGTAGGGTTCAAAGAGTGCAGGTTGTTGTGTTATTACTGCCCCTGGTACCATGTTGTATTACTGGGTCTAGTAATATATATCGTTAATAGTTGCTGTTGATGCCGATGGTCTGATGGTGTCATCCTGAAGAAACGAGTCTTCAACTTAAGCAAACTAATTTATTAAGTAACAATTATACCTGAGTTCGACACTCGACAGACCTATCTCTAGAAATCAAGTAATTTAATATATTGTATTAACTGATTCACAACTAGAAATACTAACTATACTGAGAGCTATCTATCATACAAAACTTACTAAACACTCCTGGGTTGAAAGAGACCAAGATCCTCTGGGAGCTGATACTTATAGTGGATCTTGTAATGCCCTCTAGTGGTAGTGTTACAGTTAGTTGTTATAACCATCCCTTTAGTTATCTACACTTATATATATCATTACACAGGTTAGGTGGATTAATCATTCTAAATTGCCCTTAGTGTCTAAAAAGGTTAGGTTGAGTTACGGGGATAGGGTTGAGGCCTGTGCTTAAGCTCTTTACAAGGGCTGATGCAGACTCAATGGACCGAATGGCCTCCTTCTGCACTGTAAATTCTATGATCTATGATCAGAAAACGTGGAACATGAGTAGGCCATTTAGCCCTTCAAGCCTATTCTGCCTTGCGATAAAATCAAGGTTGATCTAGTTGTGGTCTAATCCCCACTCTTAATTTTGCCCTCCCCAAAACCCTTGGCTCCCGTCTTTATCAAAAATCTATCCAACCTAGCCTTGAATAAAATCGATATCACAGCCTCCGCTGTTTTCTGGGAAGCCAAGTCTAAAACCTAACCAGTGCCTGAGGGAATCGCTTTAATTTGCGGGATGTGGGGCTCACTGGCTAGGCTTCCCCTTCGAGCCACTCACCACCCTGACTTGAAAATATATTGGCCGTTCCTTCACTGTCGCTGGGTCAAACTCCTGGAACTCCCTCCCTAACAGCACTGTGGGTGCACCTACACCACATGGACTGCAGCGGTTCAGGAAGACGACTCGCCACCCGTTCTCCGTAACCCTTCAACCCATTACCAATTAAAAATCGGTCTAATTTCTCCTTAAATTTACTCACTTCTCCCAGCATGCACCGCACTCTGGGGGTAGCGAATTCCACAGATTCACAACCCTTTGGGAGAAGTAGTTTCTCCTCGTCTCTGTTTTAAATTTGCTCCCCCTTATCCTGAGGCTATGACCTCTCTTTTTAGACCTCCGTTTTGGGGGACGCACCCACTCCACGTCTACTTTATCCATACCTTTTATCATCTCCTATACCTCCTACCCTTGTTCTTCCAAATTCTAGAGAGTGCAGGCCTAAAATGTTCAATCTCTCTTCATAAGACAACCCTTCTCAAGGGGCAATTAGGGATGGGCAACCGATGCTGGATTAGTCAGCGGCGCCCACATCCCGTGAAAGATTTTTTTTAAAGCGCTGTGCTCTGGCCCTCCCACCAAGAGCTGTTTAGCTTCTCCCTGTGTGCTCAAAACCTTTCAGAGTTTTGAAACCTGGATTACATCAACGAAAGATAGACAAAAAAAAAGATTTCAGAAATGAAAATTTCCAGACATCGCACCTTTTTTTTTGAATAGAGAAAAATCATGGGGTCAACAACTGCCCGTTACATTTACCGTGGCAACAACCAATCAGCGCCCCTTTCCTCACGAGGTCATAAATTGTTGTTCCTTTTGAAGTTTTACATTCTTGCGTCATTCCTGATGAGTGCGCGACGGAAAGCTTCGACAGCACCGTCCCTTTCTCAGCAGTTTCAGAAAGGACGCAAGGGAGTAAGTGAAAGAGGGACGGACGCAGAAAAAGAAAACGACAAGAAGGGAGCGAAAGAGAGAGGAGCGAGAAAGGGAAGCGAGAAAGAGGGCAACGAAGAAGCCGTCAGCTTCTGGGGTTCTGAAGAGGTGACCCACCTTCATGTAGATGTTGAGTTCGGGGATCCTCTTCTCTGCAATGTCCTGCTTGTTACCAATAAAAACTTTCCCTATGTGCGAAAAGAAGGAGAGACCGTTACAAACTGTAGCCACCTAAGATGGACACTGGGCTACAAAATGGAGAACTGCTAAGGCTGCAGGGAGAAAGCAGTCTTAGCAAGGACAAGCAGTTTGCAGAAGGCTAATTAGCATTCTGCACGTACAGAAACCAGTTTATGGCCAGGTGCAGAATCTCAGCTAAAGGTGTATGGCAACAACGATTTCCATAGTAATGAGGTGATCCAGATCCAGGCCCACACAATAGAAACATTTAGGTTTGAATGGATACTTTTGAGTAGACGCCCAGACGAAACGGCACCATAAGTATCCATCACAAAGCACCATAGAGACCGCCCCACCCATCGAGAAGCGACCCTCAGATTGGGGGGTTTGGAAAATATCGATTGGGAGAAGGCCCAATCGATATACAGCAGGTAGAGACCGCCCCGAAGAGGCACGGACTTTGGGGGGACCTAGAAAAGTAAACCCCGCACATGGTCCGGTCTGTTGTTTTTGGCTCCGGCTCTCTGCTGTCTTCATCGCTTGCTGATACATCGCATCCTGACTTCAGTTCCATCGCCAGCCATCGAACTGTAAGTGTCACCACGACGATCGCTACGTGATCCAGACTTGCTAGACCCTGACGACCTTTAATACCTGAGAGTTGCAGACCAAGAACGGGACGAAGGCCTCGCTCCCTGACCTTGCCTGTTCCTGTTTAGATAAGTATTTTAGTCGTTTAGTTTAGAAGTAACTTAGTCTCTTTAGCGTATGCATGTGTATTTATTATATTTGTTATAATAAATATCAATCGTTTGAACTTACTAATCAGTGTACAGATTTATTACTTTGAACCTGACCTTGATATACTTGTGAGGTGTCTAAATACGGCACCTGGCGACTCCTGAGCAGAATTACATACACAGAGCTGTAGTAGTGTTAAGCACACGGCCTTTAAACGGAGGCGTGTTAATACACTCCAATAAAACGCGTAATACACTCAAGTAAAACGTGCAACAAAACGGAACAAGCAAAGAGGAATGGATTTGTCCGAGTGAGGGAAGGAAATCTCTGGACACCACAGAACATCACCACTCGTAGACTTCCGAGAAATTCTTCTCAGATTTTCCAGTCGGCCCATGGCCCCTGGAGGCGTTGGGAAATGGGCCAGTTGCTGGGTGGTGGCCAGGGCGAGGGTTCCAGGCAGGTTTTTGTGCTCCTCTGTGACCATCTGACATTAGCTGAGGCCACAGGAGGAAAGGCAGGGGGTATAGCTATACCGAGTCTATTTTGTTTAATTCAAAGGTTTAGAAGCTTGGAAAGAGGTTGTCGGCGTCTTTGAGCGGCCCTCTCTCTCTCTCTCTCTGGCCTGAGAAGGCAGCTTGTTGCTTCTTGAAATGAAAATGAATGAAAATCGCTTATTGTCACGAGTAGGCTTCAATGAAGTTACTGTGAAAAGCCCCTGGTCGCCACATTCCGGCGCCTGTCCGGGGAGGCTGGTACGGGAATCGAACCGTGCTGCTGGCCTGCTTGGTCTGTTTTAAAAGCCAGCAATTAGCCCTGTGAGCTAAACCAGCCCCTAATAGGCCTTACATGCTGGAGGGCCTGCTGAGCCAGAGGCTGCCCGCCCTGCACTTAATTACAATGAGCCTCGGGCCACTAATTGGCCAATCCGGGGAAAATCACTGCTGCGACCCTTATCCCCCCTCCCAGCCCTGCTTCCAGATCCAAAGGGCAAAATCCTGCCCTACAACTGACCAGACCCTGACAGGACTAAGTAGCCACTTGGCATAGCACCATTAGATATAGGAGCACAATTAGTCCATTCAGCCCATCGCGTCTGCTCTGCCATTCGATCATGGACGATCCTATCGGGGCCTCAACTCCACAGTCCTGCCTGTCCTCCAGAACCCTTCAACTCATTACCAATTAAAAATCTGTCCAGCTCCTCCTTAAATGGACTCACTGTCCCAGCATCCACTGCACTCTGGGGTAGCGAATTCCACAGATTCCCGACCCTTTGGGAGGAGTAGTTTCTCCTCAACTCTGTTTTAAATTTACCGCCTCTTATCCTGAGATTGTGACCTCTCGTTCTAGAATGTCCCAAAGGAGGAAACATCTGCTCCATGTCTACCTTTTCCATACCTTTTACCGTCCTCTGTACCTCAATTTGACCTACCCTTGTTCTTCTAAATTCTCGAGAGTATTGGCCTAAACTGTTCAATCTCTCTTCATACGACAAACCTCTCAACTCTGAAATCAACCTTTGAACTTCCTTCCAATGCCTGACATCCTTCCTCAAATAACGTGGACCAAAACTGTACACGATACTCCAGATGTGGTCTCACCAATACCTTGTATAGTTGCAACAACACTTCCTTACCTTTATACTTTATTCCTTTAGCTATAAATGCCACCATTTCATTCGCTTTCTTTATTACCTGCTGTAGCTGCTCGTTTTCTGTGG
Source organism: Scyliorhinus canicula (assembly GCF_902713615.1). NCBI lineage: Eukaryota > Metazoa > Chordata > Chondrichthyes > Carcharhiniformes > Scyliorhinidae > Scyliorhinus > Scyliorhinus canicula. The sequence continues at coordinate 12,302,055 of NC_052168.1, forward strand.
CTCAAGCACGTGGACACCACACTGGAGAACCCAAAGTCTCTCCCCATTTAGACAATAAGGTGCTGCACAGAAGGTCCATTCTTCCGACCAACATACATGACCTCACACTTATCCACGTTAAACTCCACCTGTCACATTTTGGCCCACTCTCCTCAGCCTATCTCTATCCATTTCTAAGGTTCTTATTTCCTCATTGCAGCTTACTGTCCCAACTATTTTAGGGTCATCTGCAAATTTGGCTCTAGAACCTTCTATCCCTGTTTCCAAGTCGTTAATATAGATTGTAAATATTTGGGGCCCCAAGGACCAAACCCTGTGGCACCCCACTAGTTACACCTTGCCCCCATCCAGAGAAGGTCCCATTTCTCCTGACTCACTGTCTTGGGCCCGTCAGCCAGTCTTCTGTCCAAGCTAATAAATTATCCCTCATCCCATATGCTCTCACCTTTTACATTCACCTTCTGCGCACCCCCTTATCAAATGCCTTCTGAAAGTCCAGATATACAGGGCTGGGTTCTTCCGCCCCTCCCACTGCAAGATCGCCATGGGTGGGGAGCGGACCATGTAAAGGATCATGGACCTCGGACGGGAATTTCTGGTTGCCAGGGGGAGCTCAGCCAGAGAATCCCGTCCACTACATCTACAGGATCCCCATTATCCACTCGGCTTGTTTCATCTTTGAAGGGGCAGCAGGGTAGCATGGTGGTTAGCATAAATGCTTCACAGCTCCAGGGTCCCAGGTTCGATTCCCGGCTGGGTCACTGTCTGTGTGGAGTATGCACGTCCTCCCCCTGTTTGCGTGGGTTTCCCCCGGGTGCTCCGGTTTCCTCCCACAGTCCAAAGATTTGCGGGTTAGGTGGATTGGCCATGCTAAATTGCCCCTAGTGTCCTAATAAAAGTAAGGTTAAGGGGGGGGGGGGGTTGTTGGGTTACGGGTATAGGGTGGATACGTGGGTTTGAGTAGGGTGATCATGGCTCGGCATAACATGAAGGGCCTGTTCTGTGCTGTACTGTTCTATGTTCTATGTTCTATAACACTAGCAATACATGATTTACCGTTCATAAAACCATGCTGACTGATGGATTGCGTTTTGATTTTCCAAATGTCCTGATATTACTTTCGCAATAATGGAGTCTAACAATTTCCCAACTAACTAACTGTTCTGTAATTTACATCATTCTGCCTCCCTCCCTTTTTGAATAAGGACGTTACGTTAACATTTTTCCAATTCCTGCAACCTTTCCCGTGTCCAGGGAATTTTGGAATATTACAAGCAATGGATCCACTATCTCCGCTGTCACTTCCTTTAACACCGTAGGATGTCGGCCATCAGTCCCCGGGGACTTGTCTCCCTTCAATCCCAATGGTTTGTTGTGATGTGGAGATGCCGGCATTGGACTGGGGTGGGCACAGTAAGAAGTCTTAAACCACCAGGTTAAAGACCAACAGGTTTGTTTCGAATCAATAGCTTTCGGAGCGCAGCACGGTAGCATAGTGGTTAGCACAAATGCTTCACAGCTCCAGGGTCCCAGGGTTCGAATCCCGGCTGGGTCACTGTCTGTGTGGAGTCTGCACGTTCTCCGTGTGTGTGCGTGGGTTTCCTCCGGGTGCTCCGGTTTCCTCCCACAGTCCAAAGGTGTGCAGGTTAGGTGGATTGGCCATGCTAAATTGCCCTCAGGGTCCAAATTGCCCTTAGTGTTAGGTGGGGTTACTGGGTTATGGGGATAGGGTGGAGGTATGGGCTTGGGTAGGGTGCTCTTTCCAAGAGCCGGTGCAGATTCGATGGGCCGAATGGCCTCCTTCTGCACTGTCCATTCTATGATTTTGTAGAAAATAAATTTAGAGTACCCAATTATTTTTTTTCCAATTAAGGGGCAATTTAGCGTGGCCAATCCACCTACCCTGCACATCTTTGGGTTGTGGGGGTGAGACCCATGTAGACACGAGGAGAATGTGCAAACTCCACACAGACAGTGACCATGGGTCGGGATCGACTCCGGGCCCGTGGCGCCGTGAGGCAGAAGTGCTAACCACTGTGCCGCCGTGCCGCCCTCTTTTCTCTATAATGCATGAGGTGCAGATGGATTTATTTTAGGGGGGATTGGGGGCAAAACCCCAATAACAATTCACAGAGAATACTGAATAAGAGAAAGTTAAAGAAAGATCCCAATTGTTGAGCCAAGAATTAAACCATGTCACTCCCTGAAAGGTGAAGAATCAAACAATGCAACCTTAAATCATTTTACCTTCTGCGACTCCTAAGTATATCTTTTCACTGGAAGGTGATAATTTGCACAATAAGTATAAAGAAATTAATAATTGGTTGAATCAGTCACCCTCCGGTGAAAGCAGGGTAGAGGCAGTATCTAAGGCAACCTCCTCACAATCAACACAAGCCTTTCCTTCAATTATTAGATCAAAGAATTGTTACGATCATTAGCTTTCTAACTCCCGTGGCTTTCGGAGATGTTTCCCTGCCAGGTTAACCCTTTCATTGGGAGCACTCAGCGGCAGCCTCAAATGGCTACCTCTTCTCAATCAGCCTTCCCATTGCCCTGATCTGCAAGAGTAGGGTTTGGCCGGCTATTGGTTTTCCCACTTTACTCTGCCACATTCCTGGGACATGGCGGGCCGGGATTCTCGGAGCCTCAGCGCCGCAATCGCGCCCGGCGCGGGGGGGGGGGCGGAGAATGGGGCGTCGGACCCGCGATGCCTTCGTGTGATTCTCCGACGACCGGATGATCAGCCATGGTCATATTGAATGGTAGTGCAGGCTCAAAGGGCCGAATGGCCTAACCCTGCACCTATTTTGAAATGAAAATCGCTTATTGTCACGAGTCGGCTTCAATGAAGTTACTGTGAAAAAAGCCCCTAGTCGCCACATTCCGGCGCCTGTTCGGGGAGGCTGACTACGTTTCTATGTAATTGACATTAACAAACTTTACCAATGTAATTTGACAAGACAGTAACACCTCCACCCCCAAGCCCAAATCTATTGTCTTGTTACAGCTCTATCCTGCTTAGTCAATCTCTAACATCTTCCACACTGGTGCTGTTTAGCACAGGGCTAAATCGCTGGCTTTGAAAGCAGACCAAGCAGGCCAGCAGCACGGTTCGATTCCCCGAACAGGCGCCGGAATGTGGCGACTAGGGGGTTTTCACAGTAACTTCATTTGAAGCCTACTCGTGACACTAAGCGATTTTCATTTCATTTTCATTTCATTTTTACTGACGAAAGCTCATTGTCCTGAAACGCTAACTCTGTTATTCCCTCCTAAGATGGCGATGGACCTTGCTGTGTGGTTTCCAGCACTTTCTAGTTTTTGCTGAATAATTCGCACTAGGTGGAGCAGTGCGACAGGTTCCAACAGAATCAGAACCTCCTTCAAGTGATGGAGGCTTCGAATAGGAAATGCCAGTTCACAATGGGGAATAAACATAATGCAGATCAGACTGTCGAAAGGTTTTGCAGTCTAATCCCAAGGTATGTTGGAAGTACAACGTGCAGAGGAAAGGGATAAAATTAGCCACAAGTGGAATCTAATCCAGCTGAGTTTGAAACAAGACAGAATGGTACCGATTAAACCCAATATGGTTTGAAAATGAAGGATGCTTCACACTCAAGCCTTGTGGATAGCACAATCGCTTCACAGCTCCAGGGTCCCAGGTTCGATTCCGGCTTGGGTCACTATCTGTGCGGAGTCTGCACTTCCTCCCCGTGTGTGCGTGGGTTTCCTCCGGGTGCTCCGGTTTCCTCCCACAGTCCAAAGATGTGCAGTTTAGGTGGATTGGCCATGATAAATTGCCCTTAGTGTCCAAAATTGCCCTTAGTGTTGGGTGGGGTTACTGGGTTATGGGGATAGGGTGGAGGTGTTGACCTTGGGTAGGGTGCTCTTTCCAAGAGTTGGTGCAGACTCGATGGGCCGAATGGCCTCCTTCTGCACTGTACATTCTATGAACTCAAGTTACTGTGAACAGTACAGACAGTCGAAGGTGGTAATGTGGCTCTGACATTTTTCAGCCTGTCTGTGTCAAGAGTTCAGTGGTTTCTTTTGATAATTGCAATAAATTGTTATTCCGGGAAGAATAGAGAGAGAGGGATGGCTTCGAATTGGAAAGCTGACTTTAACTTCATCCCTCACCAGGAAAGTGCCAATAAACACCAGCGTTGAACTGTAAGGTCACAACTAATTCCTGCCCCAGGGGGGTGGGAACCTATCACTCCTGTCTGGTCAGGTCTATGGGTATCTCCTGTTATGGGAGTGTTGGAATGGAAGAAGGCCATTCAGACCCTCGCACCCATTGTTTCCCCATTCAATGAGATTCTGGCCGACCTGTATCTTAACTCCATCTATCTGCCTTGGTTCTGTCATCCTTCATGATCAAGTTACATGGTTCATTCCTCGTGTCATTGGGCAACTGGTGGTGGGCAATAAATACTGACTTTTCAGTGTTCCCCTCATGCCAAGAACAAACGGCATTTTATTTTGGGAGTATCAATTTCCAAAACAAATCAGGGGGCAAAATGGAGATGACGTGTTTGCGCCGTCGTGAAAGCCGTTGCGTTTCACGACAGCGCAAAATGGGCATGGGGCCGACTGATTCTGTCCCCCACAGGGGGCCAGCACGGCGCTGGAGCGGTTCACGCTCCTCCCTTCCCTGTGCCAAATGGGCGCTGCGCCAACCTGTGCATGCGCGGGGGACTTATTCAGCGCGCTGGCCCCAATTCAATATGGCGTCGGGGTTCAGGGGCCGGCCATGCAACAAGGGAGGCCCGGGGTGGAGAGGCCGGCCCGCCGATCGGTGGGCCCCGATTGCGGACCAGCCCCCATCTGACGCCCCCGCCCCCCCCCCCCCCCCCCGGTGAAGGAGCGCTTTTCCCTGCCCCACAGGCTGCGCCCCCACCCTTTGTGCAGAATCCCGCCGGCAGCGACCAGGGGTGAACGGCGCCGGCGGGATTCTGCCGTATCCGCGCGGCCGCTTGGCCCATCCGGGCCGGATAATCAGCGGCCCCGCCGATTCCAGCGGCTGGCAGCCGGCGCCGCATCGAACACGCCGGCGCAAATGGTGCCGATTCTCCGCACCTCGGAGAATCGCACGCCGGCGTTGGGGCGCGGTTGCGGCGATTCTCCAGCGCGGGGCTCAGAGAATCGCGCCCTCAGTCTTTGCAGAGAGCGGTAGGAGGAGGTCTGGTGGCACAGTGGGTTAGCGTCCCTGCCTCTGAGCCGGATACTCCGGGTTCCACCCCAGGACTCGATGGCAGAGGAAGGTGCGTTCATAACGCGGCCAAACAGATTCAGCGTGTCAACCTGTGAATCCTCCCAACACACGTCAATGGCTGGTGGTAAGAACGGGAGAGACTCCTGGTCAGCCACGCTTGATGTGGAGTGGCGCCCCTCAAGCCACAAGCATCTGGCGACGGACTAGCGGCCTATTCCAGGCAAACCTCACGATGGGGACGAACAAAAACATGGCTGCCTTAGTGCACACCAGGTGCGGGAAGTGAATTGGAATTGGAGAGAGTAGTGGAAGTGATGGCTCTCTAACAGGGAGTAGAAGGGTAAAGATTTATAATGAACACACTAACCTGAGGAAAACCTAAACAATCCTAGAATTGCCACACAAGGCCATTCAGCCTATTGTGTCGGTTCTAGTTCCTTGAAAGAGCTTAGTTGTTTACATATAGAAGGCTAATGGAACAGTGTTATTATTGCTGGAGATTCCCTGAAGGGTAGATAATTTATGGGGCCGTGGTGCCTAGTCCTATCTACGCAGGTCATGGAACTTAGTGGGATACAGATTATTCAATTAATCGGAGGAGCCAGGTCTGTCTGTAGTTTTGCCACTCGGCACTGACAAGCCAGAAGGATTTTAAGTTGAACAGCAACGTTCGTAAATGCTGCAAGGTTGAGCAGAAGTGTACTAATTCTGTTCTTGAAAGGAACTCTCACCAAAGTCTCTACACAGCTAAGTAAGTAATCGGTTTGTTAACTTTATTTATAAGTGGCTTTTGAACTGTATTGGGTTGCTCAATTGGAGTTGGAAGCAAGTTATAGATAGTAAGTTTAACTTTGTACTTTTGTTTAAGAATTGTATAATTGACAATTGTAAAGTTATTTCTTTGATGCTAATGTGATTAATTCTGTGTTTAAAGTTTGTTTGAACAAAAAAATAGTTATCACTCCTGGGGTGAAGTACCCTTTCCTCAAAGTTTTACAAATCTAAAACAATTGTTTGGGGTTCTAGTCCACTATCCTAACAAATGTTGGGGTCTGATCTGGTATCCTAGCACCCATAACCCTGAAGATTCTTCCTTCTCAAATAATAATCCAATTTCCTCTTGAAAGCTTCAACTGAACCTCTCTCCACCACACCCTCAGGCAACGCATTCCAGGTCTTTACCACCGCTGGATGAGAAAGTTATTCATCCCCCCCCCCGTATCTACTTTTTCCAATGACCTTAAATCTGTGCCCCTCTCGTTCTCAATCCTTCCATCAGCGGAAACAGATCTCTCATGATTTGGAGCACCTACCTCAATTGTGTGGGAGGCCATTTGGCCCATTGGGTCTGCCCCGACCCTCTGAAAGAGCACCCTGCCTAGACCCACTACCCTCGCCCTATCCCTGCTACCCTACCTAACCTGCACATCTCTGGGACAATTTAGCGTGGCCAGTCCACCGAATCTGCACATCTTTAGACGCTAAGGGGCAATTTAGCGTGGTTAATCCACCTAACCTGCACATCTTTGGACACTAAGAGGAAATTTAGCATGGCCGGGTTGGGGTGGGGGGGGGGGGGGGGGGGGGGGGGGGGGTGGAGACTGGGGAATATGATCCAAACAGATATTAATGAGAGGAATTGTTAAGATAGGATGAAAAAGATGGTAAGGTAGGGCAGCACAACAGCACAGTGGTTAGCACTGCTGCTTCACAACACCAGGGACCCGGGTTCGATTCCGGCCTTGGGTCACTGTCTGTGCGGAGTCTGCACCGTTCTCCCCGTGTCTGCGTGGGTTTCCTCCGGGTGCTCTGGTTTCCTCCCACGAGTCCCGAAAGACGTGCTTGTGTAGGTGAATTGGACATTCTGAATTCTCCCTCCGTGCACCCGAACAGGGGCCAGAGTGAGGCGACTGGGGGCTTTTCACAGTAACTTCATTGCAGTGTTAATGTAAGCCTACTTGTGACACTAATAAAGATTATTATCATTAAAACAATTCTGCACAGATCCAAACGACACAATAGTGAACTGAAGAGGTCACCAATGTTAAAATTGATTCAATAAGAATGTTCTCCATTTATGTGTTAGGCTGCCACCTAGTGTGGTTAACATTGAGAAAGGAGTTAGATAACTGTTGATTCAGAGAGAGTAGACGAACTTGGGCTTAGGGCAAGGGAACATTTGCATACGATATTGGGACAAATATTGGGACAGGGTTCTGGAAGACACAGTGTTGTGACATATTTGGATTGGATTGGATTGGATTTGTTTATTGTCACGTGTACCGAGGTACAGTGAAAAGTATTTTTCTGCAAGCAGCTCAACAGATCATTCAGTACATGGAAGAAAAGGGAATTAAACAAAATTCAAGGAAGTACAAGAAAATACATAATAGGGCAACAGAAGATATACAATGTAACTACATAAGCATTAGCATCAGATAGAATTTACAGTGCAGAGGGAGGCCTTTCAGCCCATCGAGTCTGCACCGGCCCTTGGAAAGAGCACACTACCCAAGGTCAACACCTCCACCCTATCCCCATAACCCAGTAACCCCACCCAACACTAGAAATGAAAATGAAATGAAAATCGCTTATTGTCACGAGTAGGCTTCAATGAAGTTACTGTGAAAAGCCCCTAGTCGCCACATTCCGGCGCCTGTCCGGGGAGGCTGGTACAGGAATCGAACCGTGCTGCTGGCCTGCTTGGTCTGCTTTAAAAGCCAGTGATTTAGCTGAGTGAGTTAAACCAGCCCCCTAAGCCCACTAAGGGCAATTTTGGACACTAAGGGCAATTTATCATGGCCAATCCACCTAACCTGCACATCTTTGGACTGTGGGAGGAAACCGGAGCACCCGGAGGAAACCCACGCACACACGGGGAGGATGTGCAGACTCCGCACAGACAGTGACCCAAGCCGGAATTGAACCTGGGACCCTGGAGCTGTGAAGCGATTGTGCTATCCACAATGCTACCGTGCTGCCCACATACAGGTTGTAGTGTTAATGAGGTCAGTCCATGAGAGGGTCATTTAGGAGTCTGGCGACAGTGGGGAAGAAGCTGTTTTTGAGTCTGCTCGTGCGTGTTCTCAGTCTTCGGTATCTCCTGCCCGATGGAAGAAGTTGGAAGAGTGAGTAAGCCGGGTGGGAGGGATCCTTGATCATGCTGCCCGCTTTCCCCCGGCAGCGGGAGGTGTAGATGGAGTCAGTGGATGGGAGGCAGGTTGGTGTGACGGACTGGGCTTTTATCGCTCTGTTCACAGTGTCACCAGAGAGAAATGTAAAGTGTGAAGACTGTCAGGGTTCTCGAAACCTTTTCACCTCAGGGTGACTGAGTCCTACGGAATAAAATAAGGGACACTTCCACCGTGGAACTGGAGTCAAGGAGGGTGTGTGCGCTAGTGACCCTGAGAGATTGTAGGGGGTCAGTAGGCATGAGAACACGGATGGGCCGGTTTGGGGGGCATAATAACGGGCGGGAGCAGTGGGTTTGTAGTCAAGTTATCTTTTTATTAATTTAAAAAAAAATTTAGAGTACCCAATCCATAGTTTCCAATTAAGGGGTAATTTAGCATGGCCAATCCACCCAGCCTGCACATCTTTGGGTTGTGGGGGCGAAACCCACGCAGACACGGGGAGAATGTGCAAACTCCCCACAAACAGTGACCCAGAGCCGGGGTTGAACCTGTGACCTCGGCGCCGTGAGGCAGCCATGCTAACCACTGTCTCACCGTGCTGCCCCTTGTCGTCAAGTTATCTTCTTGAGTCACTCTCCTATCTGACCCACTCACTGCCTGTCCCATTCAAAAACGCTCCAACTCACTCTTGGAGGCTCCCCGGCTCAGTCTTGCACAGGCTCTCCGAGGAACGCAGGCCAAAGTGACAGAGTATCCACAATCAGAATGAGGGACAATCTCTTCCAATGCGGGACAATTGGTCACCTTATACTGTGGTATGTTGAAGGCCCACTGGTCTGGTAGGAATGGGCAAGTTAGCAGGGGTGCCAATTGCGATTAATTATATTTGTGGAGCTTCCCTCGCAGGGTGAAAGTGTCCCCGGGAGATTGATCTTCAATTCCCGGAGACTCCAGGCCAATTCTGGAGGGGATGGGGTTACTGCACCAGCCCGCCGTCCCCATGACTACAGTGGTGTCACCCACCAGGCAGCCTCTTCGCCCATCCAAATCAGGTGTAAAGTCCGTGCGGTTTTCCCTGCGCAGGCTCCTCGTCACTACCAGTCCAACGCCAGCATTTCCACATCCAAAATGGTTAGATGGGGTTACAGGGAATAGGGTGGAGATGTGGGCTTAGGTAGGGTGATCTTTCCAAGGGCCGGTGCAGACTCGATGGGCCAAATAGCCTCATTCTGCAAGGTTAAATCTATGCGGGGCTTTGGAATTCTCTCACTCAAAAATGGGTTGAGGTCTTTGAATATCTTTCAGTTGATACTCTTGATAAGCAAAGGGGGGGTGAAAGGTTATTGGGGGGGGGGGGGGGGTTCGGCAGGAATGTGGGGTTGTGGTTACAGTCAGATCAGCCATGATCTTAGTGAATGACGGAGAAGGCTCGAGGGGCTGAATGACCCACTCCAGCTCCGAATTTGTATGTTTGTGTATACAGTAGTAGTAATGGAGTATTCCATTGTCAGGGCTGGGCATAGAAAGATCCAGTACATTAGGGGTTAACCTGGAACTGCGCACCGGTGATGTAAGGAGGCACCTGACCCAGGGCTTAGGTTGGCAGTGTAGAGCTAATTAGCAACATGTAAGGACATGCCATGGAGTGCTCGCCATTCATGTACCGTCCACTGTAAACACGCGCAGAGTTCAATAATGTTAATAGAGACTTCTTGGCAGCTTCTACTAGACTGTTCATTGGTGTCTAAGCAGTACGAGCCACGGGTAGTACCAGCCTAACCTGGCAGTTGCTATGTCTCCTTACCTGGTAGAGAAGGCAAGTCGCAGGTGTAGGTGTTCTTGTGGTTTTCTGGACTGAATTTCTCCTGAAGTTTAACCTGGAGGTTATAAAACTGCCGATAGCGACGGAAGATGAAATACTTACCGCCACCTTTCTGCTTCACCTGGATTGTGAAGACCTGAGGGAAGAACAAAAGTTGACCTTACTGAAAGGGGAATGTCAACCCCCCAAACCTGTGGGCAGGTGCGTCCAGGGCCAAATCCTTTCACGTCGCCGGCTCGGCCAACGTTTGTTGTCCATCCCTAATTGCCCTCGAATTGAGTGGTTTGCTGAGGGCCGTTTCAGAGAGGGCAGTTACGAGCCAACCTCATCGCCGTGGGTCTGGAGTCACATGGAGGCCAGACAGGGTGAGGACGGCAGACTTCCTTCCCGAAAGCACCGTAATCGGCGATCAGACGGAGAATCGACTCCGACGCCCAAATCGGGGCCTGCGCCCGTTTACGTTCGACGAATGGGTCAGGAATTACCCTCAGTAACGGCGACCGTGAAACCGTGTGGGCTGGATTCTCTGTTTCAGCGGATGTGCCAGCCCGAACGAAGAATCCGCGGGAGGTTTACGCGGAAAATAATTGGCGCCAATCCCTCACCAATCAGTCAGCCCCCTCGAAAGTGGCGTCGTCGCACACCGCGCGACGTTGCAACGGCTTTCGCGCGTAGACCGGCCGACCCTCCCGTGATGCTCCGCCCCCGATGGGCCGCGTTTCCCACGGCGCGGGACGCTTGTGGTCTCAGCAGTCGGGGACCCGGCTTGGCGGCTGTGAACGCTGCCACAATCGGACAGGAAACGTGCCGCTGGCCAGTGGGGGGGAGGGGGGGCCCTTCCGTGAGGGCAGGGGGGGACTGGTGGGGGTTGGCCAGGGGTTTGCAGTGGTTTCACGGTCATCATTACTGAGGGTAATTCCTGATCTATTCATCAAACTTAAATTCCACGAGCGGCTGTAGGATTTGAACCCGTGGTGCCGGTGGATTAGTCCAGCCTCTGGATTACTAGCCCAGTGACATTACCACTATGCCACCGTCTACATGTGACCCCCGACCCACAGCAATGTGGTTGCTTCTAAACTGCCCTCGGAAACGGCCCAGAAAACCGCTCAGCTCATGGGCAATTGGGGATGGATAACGAGTGCCGGCCTGGCTGATGACGCCCGCACCCCGTGAGAGAATAAAGGAAGAGAAAGGCTATCCGACAAAAGGGGAGTCGTGCTAAAGAATCGGCAATGACCTTGTCCAGCGATGGCGCAGGTTTTAGGGATTGTGTGGTCTTCTCCGGTTTCGTAGGAAACAGAACCAAGACGGGTCAACTCAACGGAAGCTTCGTCCACACTGGACCAGGAGGTCGCAGGGTCAATCCCCACTCGGCCAACCTGGGGGCATAACGGAGGTGGGTTCCTCTCCGGGGGGGGAGAGAAAGTCAACAGATCTGGCAGAGTCGGTGGAGAGAGAACAGAGTTAACGCCTCCAGAACAAGCATCCCGAACGGAAGGAGAGTCGTGTTCAAAAGTTGGGCCGAATGGTCTGGACCCACCAGGAGTGGGGTCGGAGGAACCTAATGTGGTGCGAGGCCAGAAGTCTGATTCCCGACGGAGGGACAAACTATCGGAATTCTGCTCCCGGTGAATTTAAAGGCGGGGCTTGAGCTTCTCGACGGATAATGTCGGGGGGCTATTTTACATGCATTAACATGTCACGCATGTTCGTTAAAAGGCCATCAAGGTTCACTCGCCAGCACGGAGTTAACAGAACCCTCCGTTATGCCCCCAGGTTGGCAGAGTGGGGATTGACCCTACGACCTCCTGGTCCAGTGTGGACGAAGCGTCCATTGAGTTGACCCGCCTTGACATAATTAAGTTGAATTCTCCTACCGCCACATTCCTCCCCCTCCCCTTAACCAGTATCATCAGAAGAGGTCCGCTCGCCGCTCATTTCCCCCCCTCATTTATCGTCCATCCCTGGTGCCCTTAAACCAAGCAGCTCGGTGCTTCCAGAGGGAACAATCGAGAATAGTTTCATGGCCGTCATTTAGATCTATAAATCCAAACGTTTCATAGAATCAGAGAATTTAAGTGCCGAGGTTCATTAATTTCCACCATCTGCCGGGGTGGGATTCGAACCCGGGTCCTCATGGGCATTAACCTGGGCCTCTGAGTTACTATTCCAGCGACAGTACCTCCGTGCACTGCCTGCCCACCGCTACCTGGGACGAAATCTTGCTGGGCGCAAACTGGCTGGCTCACGCTTTTCTGCCAAAGCGCCTTGTCGCGCTCACACATCCGTGAAAAGAACCCCACAAAGGTGACCTGGCCGTTTAAGAGGCGGAATACTCACATAGTGGCTACTGAACCCTTTACTCGGCTCTGCGTCGGCGATGTGGGCAGAGACTGGCACGTTGTCGGGTAGCTGGTCGTAGTCACTGAAACGGGAAAGAGGAATCTGAGTTTCTGCCTATTTCTCTCTGCTTTCTGATCTGATCAACCCCCAACGCCCCCCCCCCCCCCCCTCCTCCCCCCTCCACACCCCACCCCGCTCCCTTCAAGCCCCGGTCGGCAGGTGAACCCGCCTTTGTCCGCCCCTCACCTCTCCTCTCTCAGTTGCCGCTGCATCTCAGAAGCCTGCGCCGCGCCAGAGAAGGCAGGAAAGTAAACGAGCAAACGGTGATTCACACGTTGTCGCCAAAGCCTCTTTTGTCAGCCTGAAACTAGATTTTGAGGAACCGTGCCCTGACGTGCGAGTTGCAACAGAATATCCTGTCTTTGGGGAACTAACTACCCCTTCTATATATAAACAGCACTGCTGTCACGGAGAGAGATTTGTCACTGTGTCAGACGCCGTGAGGACTGAAACCAGTTTTCCAATCAGAGGGCGTTCACCTAACCTGGTTTTTTTTTTCTTTCTGGACTGGCTGGTTTTTCTTTTTGTGTGAGTTATCTCTAAATCCTGGAGTTGCAGGGCGAGGTTACTGCAGGTGCCTGCTGCTCAGGTGTAACTCGAGTATCAGCTGCAGAACAGGAGGAACTTGCATTCCTGAAGTGCCGACTGCCCGGCAGGAGTTCCCAAGGCTCCTCATTCGTACGGATGTGCCAATCAGGAGCAGGCGCCGGCCACTCGGGACCCCCTCGATGGCTGACCTGACTGTAAGAAGTCTTACAACGCCAGGTTAAAGTCCAACAGGTTTGTTTCAAACACGAGCTTTCGGAGCGCTGCTCCTTCCTCACCTCTGGTGAGGAAGGAGCAGCGCTCCGAAAGCTCGTGTTTGAAACAAACCTGTTGGACTTTAACCTGGCGTTGTAAGACTTCTTACTGTGCTCACCCCAGTCCAACGCCGGCATCTCCACATCATGACCTGACTGTAACCTCGACTCCACACTCCTGCCCGATTTCCCCCCTCCACCCTCCCCCACCCCTCCCCTTGTTAATCAGAATTTATGTGTCTGGCTCTTGGCACCCCCCCCCCCCCCCGGGGCAGTGCGCGGTCAATTCCAGCCCCACTTGACCCGGAGGCACGACGCAAGTGGAACAAGATGTTCAATAAATGGCAGTCATGGAATAGAACATAGAACATAGAACAGTACAGCACAGAACAGGCCCTTCGGCCCTCAATGTTGTGCCGAGCCATGATCACCCTACTCAAACTCACGTATCCACCCTATACCCGTAACCCAACAACCCCCCCCCCCTTAACCTTACTTTTATTAGGACACTACGGGCAATTTAGCATGGCCAATCCACCTAACCCGCACATCTTTGGACTGTGGGAGGAAACCGGAGCACCCGGAGGGAACACACGCACACAGGGGGAGAACGTGCAGACTCCACACAGACAGTGACCCAGCCGGGAATCGAACCTGGGACCCTGGAGCTGTGAAGCATTTATGCTAACCACCATGCTACCCTGCTGCCCCGGCAGTCCCTGGCAATATCAGGGTTCCCAGGTGGCGCTGCCAGGCTGGACGTGTCGAGGCGCCCAGGTTGCCTCTTGCCCATGCCAGCGATCGGGCTAGAGAGTGTCCTGCCTTTGTGAGGTGGCGTGCGGAGGTCGCGAGGACCCCCTAATTGGAAGTTGGGGGGGGCGGGGGGGGGGGGGGGGCGGAGAGGCTGCGGTAGGGGGTTCAGAGGTCGAAGTGCGGGAACGAATCTGAGTGTGACCTCGGCAGGATTTACCTCACGCAGGCCCAAGAATGAAGCGGAGTCCCGTTTCATAGCGGGCCCGTTCTCAGCGTTGCACCTGCCGGGAAAGCAGCCCGTTAAATGCGCCCAAAACGGGACCCTTTCTTTTCCATTAAATCGTGCCTCCCCGCATCCACCCTGTCAAATCCAGTGCTTGCTTTATGGCCCTGGCTGAACTATTGCACAACATTGTATAGTTTCGAGAAAGATAATTCTGGGAAGAGGCTGAATCACCTTCAGTCCCAGCAAAAATATTTTTATTACACAGGCGACCGACCTAAAGCAGTAAGGCAATGAATAACTGCGCCAGGTGGTGTGGCGCCTTTAAACAAACGGCTTTAAGTGGGGCGGAACTGGTTGTCATTTTTTTTTTCCCGGGTCCCTCAGCTCAGCGCGAGGCTATTCACAGAGGGGGGGCAGTTAAGTGTTAACCGCGTAGCTGCGGATCTGGAGTCACATGTGGGCCAGACCCGGGGCGGGGGGCCGGGGGGGAGGGGGGGGGGTCAGATTTCCCTCCTTAAAAGGAACATTAGTGGGTTTTCACCGAATTCCAGGTTTTTATCGAATTCAAATTCCGTGCTGCCTGCCATGTTTCATAGAATTTACAGTGCAGAAGGAGGCCATTTGGCCCATCGAGTCTGCACCGGCTCTTGGAAAGAGCACCCTACCCAACCCCGCACCTCCACCCTATCCCCATAACCCAGTAACCCCTCCCAACACTGAGGGCAATTTTGGACGCTAAGGGGCAATTTAGCATGGCCAATCCACCTAACCTGCACATCCTTGGACTGTGGGAGGAAACCGGAGCACCCGAAGGAAACCCACGCAGACACGGGGAGAACGTGCGGACTCCGCACAGACAGCGACCCAAGCCGGGAATCGAACCTGGGACCCTGGAGCTGTGAAGCAACAGTGCTAACCACTGTTCAACCATGCTGCCCTTGAATCCGTGGTGGGATTCGAACCCGTATCCCCAGAGCATTGCCCTGCATCTCTGGGCTACTGGTCCAAGGCGACACCACTAGTTACCCCAGCTCTTCCCTCTCGCAGCTCTGCCAATGAGGGGGGGGGGGGGGGGGGGGGGGGGGTAAATAGCCCTGGAGGCGGAAAACCGCATCAATCAAGGCGGCTGCACTGGCTTTATTCGGTCGGAGGATTCAGGGTGGGGGTGTTGAGGGGTGGGTTGGGTTGGGGGGGGCGTCGCTGGCGAAGCCAACATTTATTACCCACCCCTAATTGCCCCTTGGGAAGGTAGTGATGAACCACTGCCGTCTTGACTGGCTTCCGCGGCTGTTTGAAAGGAAAGCCCCATTGCTGAGCGTCTGGATTCACCTATCGGCCCGGCTGGCCAAGGAGACCAAACGTTGCAAAGACCTTCTTTAACCAGACAACCCGTTAGTTATACGGCCACCATCAGTGATACCCCAGATTTTTATATTCCAGGTTGATTTAATTAATTGAGTTTAACCTCGCCAGCTGAAATGTGGACTTATGTCCACGTACCCTTGAGAGGAGGCAGAGGCAGATTTACCAGAGGGGTTCCCGGGATTGAGGAGAGAGATTTGATGACAGCGTACGAGATTATGACCCAGATAACAGAAATATAAAAGTCTACATCTTGGGGTGTGGCGCCTCCATCAGATGGCCCCTGTGAAGAGCCAGAGACCTCTGCGTATCCTTCTCTAGCCCCCCCCCCCCCCCCCCCAGCCCGGCCTATCCCCCAGGACCTCCTCGCAAGGCCCCCCCACCCCGCCCTGCAGATATCCGTACAAGCCCATCGCCGGGTCCCCCGCTGGTTACCAAGGGCATGATTTGGTGACCCTTTGCGGGCTGATGGAACCATCAATTCAGCGAACACGTGTAGTTGGATCTGAACAGAGGCTTTAATACACTTACAATAGAGCCAGCCTATTCGTCGTTGAACTTCAGGTGAACTGGCAGGCTGGCTCTAAGGCACTGATCTTTATACATCGGTGCCAGGGGGAGGAGTCCTGGGCGGAGCCAAGGGAGGAGCCCAGTACAAACTCTCGCGTACTCCCAGAGCGACTCCCCCTGGTGGTCGGATAGTGCAACTGCACTTACAATGGGTAGATAACGAACATATATACATGGAGTGATATTGGCAACTATATATAGTGTGAATCACATTCACCACACTGGCAAAACGGGTGAATTGCCCACAACCCCAAATCGGGCTTCGCTCCGGGAACCTGGCCGATCGTGAGTCACTCAGCTCACTCCCACCCGCTGCGATCTAAATACACTGACACCGGGTTCACCAGGCGCACGGGATTCAACGGCCGCGCCCAGGAGACCTCGCCCGGGCGCCAGGGTCCCAGGTTCGATTCCCGGCTTGGGTGACTGGCTGTGCGGAGTCTGCACGTTCTCCCCGTGTCTGTGTGGGTTTCCTCCGGGTGCTCCGGTTTCCCCCCACAGTCCAGAGATGTGCAGATTAGGTGGATTGGCCATGATAAATTGCAGCTTAGTGTCCAGGGATCTCCAGGTTAGGTTATGGGGTTAAGGCGGGTGGGCGGGTGATTGGACCTGGGTAGGGTACTCGTTCGGAGAGGGTCATTGCAGACACGATGGGCCGAATGGCCTCCTTCTCCACTGTAAGCATTCTATGATTCTATAAAACTGAAGTATTGAGCACCTTATAGTTTGAAAATGATCATCCTTCTTTCCAAATCCCTCCATGGCCTCGCCCCACTCCCAATCACTTATGAATAAAGTTAACACTGGGTGGCTTACAGACCTATTCACAAAGTCCTTGGGAGAGAAGCTTTCAGAAGTCAGTCTGAGAAACGCACCTCCTTTCCTCAGAAACCGGAGCAGAATCGTGAACTGAGCCCAGTGCATCACCCGAACCCGCCCGCCATCCAGTGACTCTGTCTGCACCTCCTGTTGTCTTGGGAAAGCGGGCAGCATAATCAGAGACTCCTCCCAGCCGGGTTATTCACTCTTCCACCTCTTCCATCGGGCAGGAGATACAAAAGTCTGAGGACACGCACTAACAGATTCAAAAACGGCTGTGATGCGCGATCAATGACCACAGAAAACGAAGGAGTAGTCCGAATTGAAGGCTTTAATCTACAAGCAGTCTGCCCGGCAGGTTGAGTACAGAAAGAACGGTGGCTACTGGGAAACACGGGTTCTTATACTCTGCCTCGTGGGCGGAGCTACCTTCATCTCGACCAATGGGAAGACAACACTTGGGCCAATGGGCAGCGAGCCTTCTCCACCAATAGCAGCTCACACTCCTCGGTACCTTAATACCTCTAGTCATACTACCACAGGCTGTTACCAGACTCCTAAACAACTCTCGTGTGGACTGATCTGATCTCTTCACACGCCTTCTCTACTGAGTAGCACTACACTCCTGTATGCTTCACCCGATGCCTGTGTCTACGTATTTACATTGTGTATTTTATGTTTGCCCTACCTATTTTTTTCCATGTATGGAGCAATCTGCTTGGACTGAACGCAGAACAATACTTTTCACTGTACCTCAGTACGTGCGACAATAAACAAATCCAAATCCTATAAATGAAACCCAAAAACAACCGGCCCAGGGCAGGGCTGAAAAAGAAACTAAAAATTAGACTAAGCCCCTCCCATGAGTGACATCACAGCCTGTCAAACTGTTAACGCTTAATCACAGCTTTCACAGACATATGTTCGGATACTCCGGTTCCCCTGCCTCGTGTTTCTTGGCTGGGCGCCGTTTGATGGTGGGGGATTCTATCTTCCCGCTGCTTGACAATGGGATTTCCCAATTTAACCACCGCATGCCTCCGGAACATTACGGGCGGCAGTGCGCTGCCGAAGGGAAAAGTGAACCGCAACGATCGAAGAATTACGGCCAAAATTTGCACACCTTAACCCAAGTTGTCGTAGTAACATTACTGCAATAGGCACATAATGCAAGATATAATATAGAAACGTCCTACATTCATCACAGCAGGGAGCCAGGAGGGGGGCATCATTGGGGGGGGGGGGGGGGGTCAGGTTTGCTGGGAAGGGCGTCAGGCCAGGTAATGGTGGGGTCAGGTGTGGGGGTGGTGTGGCGGGTCCGCTGGGGGAGGGGGGGGGGGGGGGTTTGTGTGTGTGGGAGGGGGGAAGGTGTCCCGTATGAGATTGGGTCTGAGTTTTTAAAATAGTTACTATGGCGTTGGAGGCAATTTCTTTCCTCTAATTGTGTCAGAGCAACAATCATGGTGAAACCGGCAGAACCACCTGACGATAGCGGTTTAAATCGCTTTCTGGCGGGTGGGGTTCCTGTCGTAATCCAGGAGGCACGGAGATGAAGGTTAAACCAAATTTATTTTGACTCAAAAGGGGCGAACAACACTGGTCCCCCTGTCCGGGCCTTGCAGGAACTCCGTGTCTGGGTGTATGACGGTATTTTAAAGGTTTGATAACGAGTGCCAGCCGGATGGGCCTCGGCCCGTTGCCATGGGAACCTGTACTCCACGGGCACCGCAGGGTGATCAGTGAGTGATCACTCCTGATCCCCGTGAGGGTTATCACAGTTCCCAGCCCAGCACATTTGTGCAGAGGGAGTGAACACTTCTGCACAATTGCTGGGTAGGCCCTAGCGTGGGAAGCTCCTGTCGGGATTCCCCTGTGCACCATAGGGGCACCCCGTAAATGAGACGCTGGGGAATCCGGACCTCATGGGCCCATGTTACCTCCTTATCAGACTCAGTGTTAGATTATGTTTTCGAATGCCACTGTGAAGCAGCTGAGGACATTTCATTGTGTTAAGGACGCTTTGGGGATGCAACTTGTTGCCGTGAAGACAACAGACAATACTGGAAACACCCAAGCTGAAACGAAAGAGAAAATGCTGGAAAATCTCAGCAGGTCTGGCAGCATCTGTAGGGAGAGAACCTGGATGACTCTTTGTCAAAGCTAACAAACACCCTGGCCGGGATTCACCCCTACCCGGTGGGCCGAGGGCGTCCTGGCCTGTTGGAGTGGTGTGAACCACTCCAGCGTCGGGCCGCCCCAAAGGTGCGGAATTCTCCACACCTTTAGGGGCCAAGCCCTCATATTGAGGGGCTAGGCCCCCGCTTGAGTGGTTCCCGCTCCGCCGGCTGGCGTGAACGGCCTTTGGCGCCACGCCAGCCAGAGCCGAAAGGACTTCGCCGGCCGGCGTAAGTCCGCGCATGCACCGGAGCGTCAGCGGCTGCTGGCGTCATCCCGGCGCATGCGCAGGGGAGGGGGTCTCTTCCGCCCCCACCATGGTGAAGACCATGGCGAAGGCGGAACAAAAAGAGTGCCCCCACGGCACAGGCCCGCCCGCCGATCGGTGGGCCCCGATCGCGGGCTAGGCCACCGTGGGTCACCCCTTCAGGATCAGATAGCCCCGCGCTCCCCCCCAGGACCCCGGAGCCCGCCCGCGCCGCCAATCCCGGCGGTCAGGTAGGTGGTTTAATCCAATCCGGCAGGAGAGGCCTGTCAGCGGCGGGACTTCGGCCCATCGCAGGCCGGAAAATCGCCGCGGCGGCCCCGCTGACCGGTGCGGGGGGGCCTGCCGACCGTCGCGGCGCGATTCCCGCCCTCGCCAAATCTCGGAGAATTCGGGACACGGCGGGGGCAGGATTGACGCCGGCCCCGGGCGATTCTCCGACTCGGTGGGGTGTCGGAGAATCCCGCCCCCTATCTCTGAATCTGTAAAGATTCAATTACCTGCTAATGCTCGCATTCTAAGCATTGTCTGGCATCTTTGAATTTGTCTATATATTTCTGGAACATACCTCTCCATTCACCTGAGGAAGGAGCAGTGCTCCGAAAGCTAGTCTTTGAAACCAGACTTCTTACTGTGCTAACAGACAGAGAAAGTGGGAAATATTTATACTGTGGAGCGAGAATGAAAGATGAGTCATAGCCACAGAAACCCAGGGAAACCGGGTGCTAATGGCCACAGAAACCAAGGGGAAAGAGTGTTAATGGCAGTCCCCAGAGAGAACAAAAGATGTGAAAGGTCAAACAGCAGGGAAACTAACACGAGGATGAACTGTAGATGTGGGGGGAGGGGAAGGGGGAAGCAAACAGGAGAAAGGTGAAGGAAAAGTGGATAAGATGGGGGGGGGGGAATTGAATATATATTAAGAAAGAAACAAATGGTAAAAGACAGTTAAAATGAAATGGGATGAAAACAAATGGGTCGAGGTGGGGTAGAGCTGATCATCTGAAGTTGTTGAATTCGATGTTCAGGCCGGAAGGCTGTAGCGTGCCTAACCGGAAGATGAGGTGTTGTTCCTCCAGTTTGCGTTGCTTTTCACTGGAACATTGCAGCAGGCCAAGAACAGACATGGGAGCAGGGTCTTTTGTTAAAATGGCAAGCAACATGAAGGTCAGGGTCCTGAATGCGGTCAACCAGTCTGCGTTTGGTCTCTCCGATATAGAGGAGACCACATTGGGAGCAGCGAATGCAGTCAACCAAATTGGAAGAGATCCAAGTGAAACGCTGCTTAACCTGGACTGAGTATTTTGGGCCTGGAATGTTAAGCGTGGAAGAGGTAAAGGGACAGGTGTTATACCTTCTGCGATAGCATGGGAAGGAGCCAATGGTGATGGGAGAGGTACTGGGGATGGTGGAGGAGTGGACTAGATTGTCTCGGAGGGAACGGTCTCTGCGGAATGCTGCACATGGCCTTCACCATCCGGGGCATTGAGTACAGGAGTTGGGAAATCGCGTTGCAGCTATATGGGACCTTGGTTAGGCCGCATTTGGAGTATTGCGTGCAGTTCTGGTCACCACATTATCAGAAGGACGTGGAAGCTTTGGAGAGAGTGTAAAGAAGGTTCACCAGGATGTTGCCTGGTCTCGAGGGTGTTGGCTATGAGGAGAGGTTGAATAAACTAGGATTGCTTTCACCGGAAAGATGGAGGCTGAGGGGAGACTTGATGAAGGTCTACAAAATTATGAAAGGCACAGATAGTGGATAGTCAGAGGTGTTTTTTCCAAGGGTGGAAGTGTCAATTACAAGAGGGCACAGGTTGAAGGTGAGAAGGGGACATTTATGGGAGATGTGCGAGGTAGGTTTTTCACGCAGAGAGTGGTGGATGTTTGGAATGCGCTGCCAGAGGATGTGGTGGAAGCAAGCACATTAGCAAGATTTAAGAGTCTTCTGGATGGGTACATGAATAGGGAGGAAGGAGAGGGACAAGGAGCGAGGGAGGGAAGGGGCATCATGTTCGGCACAGGCTTGGAGGGCCGAAGGGCCTGTTCCTGTGTGATGAGACCATCAATTCACAAGACATGTGATTGGAAGTGAACAGTGGTTTTTTTTTTTTTTTTTTTTTAAATAATTTTTATTGAAAGAGTTTTTCCATACAGACATTTACCCCTACTAATTTTTAAATTATTTACAACACAATCCCTCTAGGCAAATGTCCCTCCCTCGCCCGCCCTCTCGCGCGCACCAGTCCTCCTCCCCCCCCCCCCCCCCAGGCAACCTTAACAACCAAGGCAGCCTACAGTTTCAGACATGAGCAGCGAGCAGGCTTGCCCGCGTTACAGTCGTGCGTGTCCCCCCACGACCCTTGCTGCCCCCCCCCCTTCCCTCCCCCCCCCCCCTCCCCCCCCCTCCCCCCCCCCCCCGGGTTGCTGCTGCCACGACCCCGAACGTCTATCTCTGATCTAAAAAGTCAAGGAAAGGTTGCCACCGCCTGGCGAATCCCTGTACCGACCCTCTCAGGGCAAATTTGATCCTTTCTAGCTGAATATAGCTAGCCATATCGTTGATCCAAGTTTCAACGCTTGGAGGCCTCGCGTCCTTCCATTGAATTAATATCCTTCGTCGAGCCACTAGGGACGCAAAGGCCAGTATTCCGGCCTCCCTAGCCTCCTGTACCCCCGGTTCTACCCCGACCCCAAAGATCGCAAGCCCCCATCCTGGTTTGACCCTGGACCCCACCACCTTCGACACCGTCCTTGCCACCCCCTTCCAGAACCCTTCCAGCACCGGACATGCCCAGAACATATGCACATGGTTCGCTGGGCTTCCCAGACATCTGACACACCTGTCCTCACCCCCAAAGAACCGGCTCATCCTTGTCCCCGTCATGTGAGCTCTATGCAGCACCTTAAATTGAATGAGGCTCAGTCTCGCACACGAGGAGGAAGAGTTGACCTTCTCCAGTGCATCCGCCCACGTCCCGTCTTCTATCTGCTCTCCCAGCTCCCCTTCCCACTTGGCTTTCAGCTCCTCCCCCGATGCTGCTTCCGCCTCCTGCATTATCTTGTAGATGTCTGATATCTTCCCCCCTCCGACCCAGACCCCCGAGAGCACCCTATCACTCGCCCCCTTACTGGGGAGCAGGGGAAACCCCTCCACCTGCCGCCTAGCAAATGCCTTCACTTGTAAATATCTGAACATGTTTCCCGGGGGGAGCTCAAACTTCTCCTCCAGCCCTCCCAGGCTCGCAAACCTCCCCTCTATAAACAGGTCCTTCAGCTGCCGTATGCCCACCCTGTACCAGCTCTGAAATCCCCCGTCGATGTTCCCCGGGATGAATCTATGGTTCCCTCTTATTGGCGCCGCCAACAGACCTCCCATTTCACCCCTATGTCGCCTCCACTGCCCCCATATCTTGAGGGTGGCCGCCACCACCGGGCTCGTGGTGTACCTCGTGGGGGGGAGCGGCCATGGTGCCGTTACTAGGGCCCCCAGGCTTGTGTTGCCACAGGACGCCCTCTCCATTCGTTTCCAAGCTGCCCCCTCCCCTTCCATCATCCACTTGCGCACCATTGACACATTTGCCGCCCAGTAGTACCCCGAGAGATTGGGCAGTGCCAGCCCTCCACTGTCCCTACTCCGCTCCAAAAAGACCCTCCTCACCCTTGGGGTGCCATGCGCCCACACGTAGCTCATGATGCTACTCGTCACCTTTTTGAAGAAGGCCCTAGGGAGGAAGATGGGCAAGCACTGAAATAAAAACAAGAACCTTGGGAGGACCGTCATTTTGATTGACTGCACCCTCCCCGCCAGCGACAACGGTACCATGTCCCACCTCTTAAACTCCTCCTCCATCTGTTCCACCAGCCTGGAAAAGTTCAACTTGTGGAGGGTCCCCCAGTTCCTTGCCACCTGCACCCCTAAGTACCTAAAGCTCTTTCCTGCTCGCTTGAAGGGGAGTCTCCCAATACCCTCTCCCTGGTCCCCCGGGTGTATCACAAAAACCTCGCTTTTGCCCAAATTTAATTTGTACCCCGAAAAGTCCCCAAACTCTGCTAATAGTTCCATTATCTCCGGCATTCCCCCTTCTGGGTCTGCCACGTACAGCAGTAGATCATCCGCATACAGCGATACTCGATGTTCCTCCCCTCCCCTAGTCAGTCCTCTCCACCCCCCTGAACCCCTCAGTGCCATCGCCAACGGTTCAATCGCCAGTGCGAAAAGTAGGGGGGATAGGGGACATCCCTGCCTGGTCCCTCGGTGGAGCCCGAAATACTCCGACCTCCTCCGTTTGTCACTACACTCGCCGTCGGGGCCGAGTAGAGCAACTTCACCCACTTAATAAACCCTTCCCCAAACCCAAACCGTTTCAACGTCTCCCACAGGTACTCCCACTCCACCCTATCGAATGCCTTCTCCGCGTCCAGCGCTACCACTATCTCAGCCTCCCCCTCCACTGCCGGCATCATAATTACATTCAGCAATCTCCGCACGTTCGTGTTGAGCTGCCGCCCCTTCACGAACCCCGTCTGGTCCTCATGGATTACCCCTGGCACACAATCCTCTATTCTAGCTGCCAGGATCTTTGCCAGCAACTTGGCATCCACGTTCAGAAGCGAGATAGGCCTGTAGGACCCGCACTGCACGGGGTCTTTATCCCGCTTCAATATCAGGGAGATCAGAGCCTGCGACATTGTCGGGGGCAGAACCCCCCCCATCTCGCGCCTCATTAAAGGCTCGTACCAGTACCGGTCCCACCAAGTCCACATTTTTCTTATAGAATTCCACCGGGAACCCATCTGGCCCCGGCGCCTTCCCCGCTTGCATCTGACCTATTCCCTTGACTAGCTCCTCTAGCCCTATTGGCGCCCCCAGCCCTTCTACCAGCCCCTCCTGGACCCTTGGGAACCTCAATTTGTTTAGGAAGTCCTCCATTCCCCCTCTCCTTGTCGGCGGCTCAGACCGATACAACTCCTTGTAAAAATCCCTGAAGACTCCGTTCACTTCTTGCCCCTTCTGCACTACCTTCCCGCCCCTCTCCTTCACTCCCCCAATCTCCCTAGCCGCATCTCGTTTGCGAAGCTGGTGTGCCAGCATCCTGCTCGCCTTTTCCCCATACTCATAGACCGCGCCCTGTGCCCTTCTCCACTGCGTCTCTGCCTTCCTGGTGGTCAGCAGGTCGAACTTGACCTGCAGGCTGCGCCGTTCTTCCAGCAGCCCCTCCTCTGGTGCCTCCGCATATCTCCTATCCACTTCCAATAGCTCCCCCACCAGCCTCTCCCTCTCCTGCCTCTCCTTTCTTTCTCTATGCGCCCTTATGGAGATCAGCTCTCCCCTGATCACTGCCTTCAGGGCCTCCCAGACCATCCCCACCTGCACCTCACCCGTGTCATTCAAGTCCAGATAGCTCTCAATGCTCTTCCGGACCCTTTTACACACCTCGTCGTCCGCTAACAGCCCCACATCCAGCCGCCACAGCGGGCGCTGGTCCCGCGCCTCCCCCATTTCCACATCCACCCAATGCGGTGCATGATCAGAGATCGCAATGGCCGAGTACTCAGCTTCCCGTACCCTCGGGATCAGCCCCCTGCTCAACACGAAGAAATCGATTCTGGAGTACACTCTATGGACGTGGGAGAAAAAGGAATACTCCCTCGCCCTCGGCCTACCAAACCTCCATGGGTCTACTCCTCCCATCTGCTCCATGTACCCCCTCAGCACTTCTGCCGCTGCCGGCCTCCTATTGGTCCTTGCGCTCGATCTGTCTAGCCCGGGGTCCAGCACTGTGTTAAAGTCCCCCCCCATGATCAAGCCCCCTGCCTCCAGTCCCGGAATGAGGCCCAATAGGCGCCTCATAAAACCCGCGTCATCCCAGTTCGGGGCATATACGTTGACCATCACCACTTTCTCCCCCTGCAGCTTACCCTTCACCATCACATACCTACCCTCCTTATCCGCCACCACCTCCTCCGCCACGAACGACACCCTCTTTCCCACCAGAATCGCCACCCCCCGGTTCTTTGCGTCCAATCCAGAGTGGAACACCTGTCCCACCCACCCCCTTCTCAGGCGAACCTGGTCCACTACCTTCAAATGGGTCTCCTGTAACATTGCTACATCAGCCTTCAGTCCCTTCAGGTGTGAGAATACCCTTGATCTCTTGACCGGCCCATTCAACCCCCTCACGTTCCAAGTGATCAGCCGGGTCGCGGGACGACCCGCCCCCTTCCCCTGCCGATTAGCCATGTCCTGTTCCCTGCTCGCCCCGGGTCGACCCTCCCCTTCTGACCCGCTCCCCATGGCGATGTCCCCCTCCCCCCACCTCTCCAGTCCTCCACTTCCCGTTACTGGTCTTTTCAGCAGCAACCCGGTGTCCCTCCCTAACCCCCCTCCCCCCCCCCCCCAGGCTAGGACCCCTCCTAGCCGCGATGTACCCTCCATCGTACTCCCGTAAGTCAGCTGGTTCACGCTGACCCGGCTGCTCCTGCCCCACTCCGACTCCCCCCGGCTCGGGGGGGGGGCCTCCCCCCCCTTGCCACTCCTCCCTGGCCCCGCTCCAGCGCGGGAAAGGTCGCCATTGCTAGCCACGCCCCGCACTCCTCCCCTCCCCCCTCCTCTGCCCCGCGCGCGGGAAAACAGAGGAAAGCCCGCGCTTTCGCCCTGCCACACCCCACCCCGCCATCTTCAGTTCCACCCCCGTCCCCGTCCATGCCTGTAAAAGAACCCCCCCTAGGAGCCCATATCCCCGATCTGCTCTCCCCCCCCGTCCCACCTCCCCAACTTAACATTATAAATAACAGATAAATAACAAATAACAATGTACTTAACAGTCGCCCTCTACCAAACAGCATAAATAACCATAAATAACCATGAATAACCACAATAACAATAACTAAGGGAAGTTGGCAAAGGGGGAAAAAACATCAGAAGAAAAACCACAGCAAGAGTTCAAAATCCAAACAAAGAATTCAGCTGGAAGTACCCGAGCGGCTACGGCCGCCAAGTATCCCCTGGGTCTAATTCGAGTCCAGTTTCTCTTCCTGTACAAAGGCCCACGCCTCCTCTGGGGACTCAAAATAGTGGTGTTGGTTCCTGTAGGTGACCCACAAGCGCGCTGGCTGCAGCATTCCGAACCTGATCCGTTTTGCATGTAGCACCGCCTTCGTCCGGTTGTACCGGGCCCGCCGCTTTGCCACCTCCGCACTCCAGTCCTGGTAGACCCTCACCGTCGAATTCTCCCACTTGCTGCTCCTTTCCCTCTTGGCCCACTCCAGCACTCTCTCACGGTCGCTGAGTCGCTGGAACCGCACCAGCACCGCCCTCGGGGGCTCATTTGCTCTTGGCCTCCTAGCCATGACCCTGTAGGCCTCTTCCAGCTCCAGGGGCGAAGGGACGGCCCCTGCCCCCATCAGGGAGCTCAGCATTTCTGCTACATATCCCGGGAGGTCTGACCCCTCCAGGCCTTCTGCCAGGCCCAAGATCCTCAGGTTCTTCCGCCTCATTCGGGTATCCAGCTCCTCAAAACGGCTCTGCCATTTCAGGTGGAGTGCCTCGTGCACCTCTACCTTTCCCACGAGGACCGTGGCCTCCTCCTCCCTCACAGTCATCTCCTGTTGCAGCTCCCGAATCGACGCCTCTTGGGTCGCCTGGGCTCCCATCAGCCTGGTGGTCGTCGCATTCATTGACTCCAAGAGCTCCATTTTCAGCTCCGTAAAGAAGCGCAGGAGAGCGGCCTGCTGCTCCTCCGCCCATTTCCTCCATTCCTCGGGTGCTCCACCGGCCGCCATTTTGGTCTTCTTCCCCCGCTTTTTTTTGGGAGCTGCTGTTGCTTTCTTTACCACCCCACTCCGGGTACCGACCATAAAGTTGGTCTGGTTCTCTTCAGGGAGCCTTCCCCCACCGGGATTTGTCCTTACAGCGCCGTTGGGGCCCTCCAATCGGCCCGAAAACACCTTTGTAGCAGGAGCAGCCAAACGTGCGACTTAGCTGGTCATAGCCGCAACCGGAAGTCGTGAACAGTGGTTTTAATAGTCTTACAACTGAGCCTGCCTGTGACGAGATGAACTGGCAGCAGGCTCACGATTGCAGAGCTTTATACTTCCGGTTAGTGGGAGGAGCCATGGGCGGAGCCAAGGGTGGAGCCCAGTACAAACTCCTCATCTCCCCCTATGGGCAGAGCCGCGCAACGGCTCGTATACAGAGCCCACAAGGACACAATACATATAATACAACACAGTGTGAATTACTAGGTTTATCATTCACCACACTGTGCTTTACTTTTCTTTGTTCTTTGTCCTTGCCAGATGTGAAAGGGGGGGAGGAGGAAGAGGCTGTTTCCTGATCCAATCAGGCTGAGTCATTTTGCTTTCTTATTGACGGCGCAGAAAATCACGAGATTGGATGTTTTAACTGCAGAGTGTGGACAAACAATTGCTGCAGAGGACGGACATCCCCACGCACAGTACCTCCCCCCCCCCCCCCCCCCCCGAGTCTTCTGTCGACCGTAGTTCTGGGGTGTAACCAGAGCAGCGCAAGAAAATTTCCTCCCATCAGGAAGCGAAATGCCTCTTCCTCTTCTAAATTTAGAACCATGTATCGACTCAGAAACCCTCCTCCACAAACAACTATTTCAACGACCTGCTGCAGCTTGACGACACTCGAGAGCTGTGCTTTCTGGCCACTTGCGCGCGCCTGATTTCCTTCCCTCCTCCATTCAAGGCCATGATTTCATCTGCGAGTAGGCCTTGTCCCATCATGGGGAGGCAGTATTGTCACTGGACCACTAATCCATGAGGCCCAGGGTACTCGAGTTTGAATCCCGCTACGGGAGATGGCTAAATTTAAATTCAATAAGAAGTATTTGGAATTTATCTTCTAAAGCCTAATGGTGACCTGCCGCCAAACCCACCTGGTTCACCGATGTGCCTTTGGGGGGGTAGGAAATCTGCCGTCCTTACCCCGGTCCGGCCTACATGTGACCCCCCCGACCCACAGCAATGTTGTTGACTCTTGACTGCCCCCCTCTGAAATAGAACATAGAACAGTACAGCACAGAACAGGCCCTTCGGCCCTCGATGTTGTGCCGAGCAATGATCACCCTACTCAAACCCACGTATCCACCCTATACCCGCAACCCAACAACCCCCCCCACCCCCTTAACCTTACTTTTTAGGACATTACGGGCAATTTAGCATGGCCAATCCACCTAACCCGCACATCTTTGGACTGTGGGAGGAAACCGGAGCGCCCGGAGGAAACCCACGCACACACGGGGAGGACGTGCAGACTACACACAGACAGTGACCCAGCCGGGAATCGAACCTGGGACCCTGGAGCTGTGAAGCATTTATGCTAACCACCATGCTACCGTGCTGCCCCTCTGAATGGCAATTCAGAGATTGAGAATCGTTTGGAGATTGAGGGCCAGTTTTTGCTGGGCTGGGAGCAGGGGGCTCGAAACTTCGAGCGAGGAAACAATTCTGCAAACTGTGCACTAGATGTTCGGAATCCTCTTCAACAAAGCGGGACTTGGTGCTCGGTAATTGTTCATTTTAAATCTGACCTTGATAGATTTTTGTTTTAGAATATGTCGTGCCATAGAATCGCTACAATGCAGGAGTAGGTCATTCGGCCCATCGAGTCTGCACCGACCCTTCGAAAGAGTAGCCCATCTCGGCCCTCTCCCCCGCATTATCCTCATAAGCCTATATAACCTGCACATCTTTGGACACTAAGGAGCAATTTTAGCATGGCCATTCTACCTAACCTAGCCCCTACATCTTTGGATACTAAAGGGGCAATCTAGCATGGCCAATCCACCTAAGCTGCACATCTTTGGAACTGTGGGAGGAACCCGGAGCACCCGGAGGAAACCCACGCAGACACGGGGAGAACGTGCAAACTCTAGACAGATGGTCATCCGAGGCCGGAATTGAACCCTGGTCTCTGCCGCTGCAGTGAGGCTGCAGTGCTAACCACTGTGCCCCCCCCCCCCCCCCCCCACCCCGCCCGGCTGCACAAAGGTGTTAAAGGATCCGGGGCAAAGTCAGGTATATGGATTTAGGTCACAGGTCAGACATGATCTCGACAAGTGACAGCGGAACATGCTTAAGGGCCAAATGGCCTCCTTCATCTTTGTTACGGTGGAGTTCAGCTTCCACCCTCCTCGCCACGAGCCAACTAGACATACGCAGGAGGTACGGAATGCAGATCTCTGCCCCTTCAGCCGTGCCACTGTGCCCTCACTTGATGCCCACAAGATATTAACAAATGCAAAATCTGCCAGGCAAAACAGTTGCCATGAATCTCAGGCTGGGGCTGGTTTAGCACACTGGGCTAAATCGCTGGCTTTTAAAGCAGACCAAGCAGGCCAGTAGCACGGTTCGATTCCCGTACCAGCCTCCCCGGACAGGCGCCGGAATGTGGCGACTAGAGGCTTTTCACAGTAACTTCATTGAAGCCTACTCGTGACAATAAGCGATTTTCATTTCATTTTCACTTCAGGCATCCCACCTGTAATTATTCCATTAGCCACTGGGTGGCGGTGCTTAGGAAGCTAAGAGTCAGCGAGCCCATGAGGAAATAAGCTGTGTCCTTCTCCATTACAGGAGCGGGTTAGTTATAATCCTCGAATCACTACAGTGCAGAAGGAGGCCATGTCCTCTGTCAGGACACCCCACCTAACCTTTTGGACACTAAGGGGCAATTTAGCAATGGCCAATACACCTAACCTGCACATCTTTGGAGCGTGGGAGGAAACCGGAGCACCCGGAGGAAATCCACGCAGACACGGGGAGAACAATCACCCAAGGCTGGAATCAAATCCGGGTTCCTGGCGCTGTGAGGTACCAGTGCTAACCACTGTGCCAACGTGATGGCCCTAGAAAAGGGGGAAAATTTCAATAAAATAATTCAAATTACGGAGCTGGGATCAGGAATGTCGCAGAATGAGGCCATTCCCTCCCCAGCTCCCTGTAGCCCCGTCTATTATTCCTTTCCAGATGATAATCCAATTCCTTCTCGACTGAACAGCCCTGCGCCACACTCTCCGGCAACGCATTCCAGATCCTAACCACTCACCGTGTTTCCTCCTGTCCCCATGGCCTCGTTTGTCAATTACCTTTAACCTGTGACCTATTATCCTTGATCCTTCCACCAACGGGAGCCGGTTCTCCCTCCTGCACTGTCCAGGCCCCTCCTGGTTTTGTACCTGACCATCAAACCGCCCCTCGTCTTCCTTTTCTTCAGAGGGAACAGCTGCAGTTTCCCCAATCTGTCCCATTGCCAGACCTGCATTCATCGGAGTTCTTTTAAAGGCTGAGAGTGGATCTCATTGAAACGTGTAGAATCCTGACAGGGTTGGACAGACTGAATGATGCTCCCCCTGGCTGGGAGGGGGTCTAGAACAAGGGGTCACAGTCTCAGGATATGGGGTAGGCCGCTTAGGACTGAGGCGAGGAACATAAGAACTAGGAGCAGGAGTCGGCCATCTGGCCCCTCGAGCCTGCTCCGCCATTCAATGAGATCATGGCTGATCTTTTGTGGACTGAGCTCCACTTTCCGGCCCGAACACCATAACCCTTAATCCCTTTATTCTTCAAAACACTATCTATCTTTATCTTGAAGGCATTTAATGAAGGAGCCTCTACTGCTTCACTGGGCAAGGAATTCCATAGTTTCACAACGCGCTTTGGGTGAAGAAGTTCCTCCTAAGGGGCTGGTTTAGCTCACTTAGGGGCTGGTTTAGCTCACTCGGCTAAATCGCTGGCTTTTAAAGCAGGCCAGCAGCACGGTTCGATTCCCATACCAGCCTCATCGGACAGGCGCCGGAATGTGGCGACTAGGGGCTTTTCACAGTAACTTCATTGAAGACTACTCGTGACGATAAGCGATTTTCATTTCATTTTCCATTAAACTCAGTCCTAAATCTACTTCCCCTTATTTTGAGGCTATGCCCCCTAGTTCTGCTTTCACCCGCCAGTGCAAACAACCTGCCCCCATCTATCCTATCTATTCCCTTCATAATTTTATACATTTCTATAAGATCCCCCCTCATCCTTCGAAAGAAGAGAAGTCTCTTCATTCAGAGGGCGGTGTACCTGTGGAATTCTTCGCCACATGAGGAGTGTTAGAATTTCAGATATATTGTTTTAGTGAGGGCCACGAAGAATCCAGCACGAGTTTTCAGGATACAAAGAAATAACATTTATTTACAATAACATTATATATATATATATATATATACAACAGCAGCAGCAACTTCCCTTACTGCTCACTCCTCTCTCTCTGCTGGTTCCAAAACTGGCCAGCTCTATTTATGCAGGGAGTCTGCTAATGATTTCTCCGCCCCCCTCATTGGGGAAGCTCATACTCCCACAGGATTGTGGGATTGTCATTAGTCCCCAGCCAATGGTGAGCAGGCAGGTTATAACAGTTGTATTGTATGTATTTGGTGAAGTAGCTTGTACGTGACTGCTGCAGTCATGTTATTTTTTAAAATCCTGGTTTGAAAGGTAGCTTCGGGTTTTTGGGGTCCGAGGTGCAATTAAAGCATCATAAAAGTTTGGGCTGATGGATTTTTATTTTATGATCAGAGGGTTCCCTTGGAAGTTGATAATGTTCGGCTTAGTGAGATAATGTGGTCAATGGGAGGAACATGGGGCTGAAACAGCCAGGCGTTGAGGTTTTCAGAGTCAGTTTTTGGCTGGGGGGGGGGGGGTTGAGCTGAGAAGGTTTCTGAAGGAATGCAGCCAGAGATTCTGCCCTACTCTAACAAGGGGCCGGGTCCCTTTCTTTCAGCACTCTCACATCTCTCTTTCTCAAAGCGGAGCATCCAAGACATCTCCATGCAGAACGTATTCCTGAGTACTCGCCCCAACAGCACCATCAAATGGCCTCCCAAGGAAAGTGGTCCTGATGCTGTTAAGGTGCAACACCTCTGGCCTATCTCGGCCACAACTCCCTGTACAGATAGGTCAACTCTAGCTGCCCTCCTCAGATGAACCATCACTTTCATCAGCATTCAGAACTGAGTGCTGATCGGAGAGTGAGACGCACTCAGGGGACGCCTGCACTACTTGCCGGTTCCTTCTTGACTGCCTGATGGTCATCCATCCCCTCTCTCCCTGCAAGCGCCTAAGATGAGGGGGTGACCAAACTATAAACATACCATCCGCAAAGCTCAGAAACTTGCCGATGCGCTGCAGTGACAACATTTCTGCTGCTAACCCTTCCCGCACATCATCATAGAATCATTGAATTTACGGTGCAGAAGGAGGCCATTCAGCCCATCGAGTCTGCACCGGCCCTTGAAAAGAGCACCCTACTGAAGCCCCACACCTCCACCCTATCCCCTTTATCCCGGTAACCCAGTAGCCCCACCTAACCATTTTGGACCCTCGGTGGAATTTAGAATGGCCAATCCACCTAACCTGCACATCTTTGGACTGTGGGAGGAAACCGGAGCACCCGGAGGAAACCCACGCACACATGGGGAGAATGTGCAGACTCTGCACAGACAGTGACCCAGCCGGGAACCGAACCTGGGACCCTGGAGCTGTGAAGCAACTGTGCTAACCACTATGCTACCGTGCTGCCCCAAACAGCCATCCAGGACAAGGGACGCTTCCCACATATAACAGGAAGTGCACTTGAGAGGTCAGAGGTGCCCTGCCCTTAGATAATAAACCTGGCAACTCTTGATAACCTTAGTTATTCTTAATAAACCTTATTGCAACAAAAAAAGACTCACCAATACTGACTGCCCGAAATAGCACAATGGCACGGTAAATGGGAGTGCAAGCCAGACAAACGCGAAAGCAGATGGCCGTGGGTCAGCTGCCGCATTCTTGTTTTTCAGTCATAAATGCAGGTTCAAACCCAGCTCTGGAAGTTGAATATGAAACCGTGCAGTGGTGCACTGAGGGGATGGTTACACTGCCGGAGGTAATGTCGATGAGATGTGATATTAAACCACTGCCTGCTCTTTTGGGTGAATGCGAAAGATCCCACGGTGCTATTTTGAACGAGAGCAGGGAGCTTCCACCCCCCCCCCCCACCCCCTTGCCCTGTGGACCAATGTTTATTCCTTCATTTCATTTCATTTTTTCATTTCAATCAACATCCTAAAAGCAGATTGGCCGGTCATTATCGCATTTGCTGTTTGTGGGAGCTTGCTGTCCCCCAGTTGGTCACTGCATTCGGTAACTTCCAGCACTGTCTTCACTTCCAACATGTAGCATTCGTACATATTGAAAGTAACATGTAATATTTTGGATACTATGACTTTGTATTTTGCTCTGGATCTATAAGGACGGGCTGAAATCATTTCCCGACCTATAATGCAGACATGAGAAAGCAAAAGGCCATTCGGTCGAAGTATAGTAATCAGTAATGTTATTAAAAGCCTGGGTTATGGTATATATTTGTTGCAGTAATAATATTAAAGGACCTCTGTTAAGGTATCCAGACTGTGTGTCCGCTACAGCTGTAATTAAGAAGTCGTAAAAGGTGAGGTCATGACTGATTCTAACCATTTACCTGTTTGCATATAGGGGGCGAATTTAACATTGATATGATTGCTGGAGATCCCCAAAAGTGTAGATAATTTATGAGGGTTTGCTTAGTCATAGCTGGGCAGGTCATGTGGCATATTAGTGGGATACAGCTGATGTAAGTAATGGGAGGAGCCAGGTCTGAATGTAGTTTTGAGGTTTGCCATAGGCTTTGAGCCTGACCAGGCAGAAGGATTTTAAGTTGGACAGCAGTTTTGCCAAATGCTGTTCAGTTGAGCAGATGTGTACTGAATCTGCTCTTAAAAGAAACTCTCTCCAAAGGTCTACACAATTAGGCAAGTAATTTGTTTGTTAACTTTATTTATAAGTGTCATTTGAACTGTATTGGGTTGCTTAATTGGGGTTAGTAGCAGGTATAGATAGTAAGTTTGTGTTTCCTTGTGTTTAAGAACTGTTTAACTAATAATCGTATAGCTATTTCTTTGATGTTAATGTGGTTAATTATGTGTCTAAATTAAAGTTTGTTTTAACGTAAAAGATACCTATTGGTCAGAGTGATCTCTCCATGGTAAAATATCTGTTCCTCGCAATTTTACAGATTTTAAAAAATCTTTGGGGGTTCCCGGCCATTATTCTAACATCTGGTCCGGTAGCCCAACAATTGTCTTTTGCACAGATATGCTGGGCTCCTCCATCATTGAGGATGGGGATGCTTGTGGAGCCTCCTCCTCCTCCTCCAGTAAGTTGTTTAATTGCCCACTGCCATTCACGGCTGGATGTGGCAGGACTGCAGAGCGTAGATCTGACGCGTTGGTTGTGGGGTTGCTTCGCTCTATCACTTGCTGCTTATTTTCATAGAATTTTCATAGAATTTACAGTGCAGAAGGAGGCCATTCGGCCCATCGAGTCTGCACCGGCTCTTGGAAAGAGCACCCTACCCAAGGTCAACACCTCCACCCTATCCCCATAACCCAGTAACCCCACCCAACACTAAGGGAAATTTTGGACACTGGGGGCAATTTATCATGGCCAATCCACCCTAACCCGCACATCTTTGGACTGTGGGGGGAAACCGGAGCACCCGGAGGAAACCCACGCAGACACGGGGAGGATGTGCGGACTCCGCACAGTCAGTGACCCAAGCCGGAATCGAACCTGGGACCCTGGAGCTGTGAAGCGATTGTGCTGTCCACAATGTTACCGTGCTGCCCTTATTTTGCTTGGCAGGCAAGTAGTCCTGTGTGTGGCAGCTTCACCAGGTTGACACCATATTTTCCGGTCTGCCTGATGTTGCTCCTGGCATTCCCT
Source organism: Scyliorhinus canicula (assembly GCF_902713615.1). Classification (NCBI taxonomy): domain Eukaryota; kingdom Metazoa; phylum Chordata; class Chondrichthyes; order Carcharhiniformes; family Scyliorhinidae; genus Scyliorhinus; species Scyliorhinus canicula. The sequence goes on from NC_052168.1 coordinate 12,337,424, forward strand.
CCCGCACTCTTCATTTAGCCAGGGTTGATCCCCTGGCCTGATGGTATTGGTAGAGTGGGGGACATGCCAGGCCCTTGAGGTTGCAGATAGTGGCTGAGCGCAATTCCACACCCGCTGATGGCCCACAGCGCCTCATGGATGCCCAGTCTTGAGTTTCTAGGTCTGTTCTGGGTCTATCCCATTGAGCACAGTGGTGGTGCCACACAACACGATGGATGGGACCCAATCAATGTCGAAACAGGATTTGACCTCCACAAGGACTGTGCGATGGTCATGCCTATTGCTACCGTCATGGACAGACACATCTGTGGCAGACAGGGGAGGTGAGGATGGGGGTCAAGTATGTTTTTCCTCCTTGTTGGTTCACTCACCACCTGTCACAAGCCCAGTCTTGCAGCTGTGTCCTTTCAGGCCTGGCCAGCTCGGTCAGTAGTGGTGCCACTCTTGGTGATGGACATTGAAATGTCCTCCCCAGTAAGAGGACAGTAAATGTCCTCCCCAGTAAGATGCCCCCCCCCCCCTCCCCAGAATACAGTCTGCGCCCTTGCCACCCTCAGTGCTTCCTCCAAGTGGTGTTCAACATGGAGGAGTAATGATTCATCAGCTGACGGTGGACAGCACGTGGTGATCAGCAGGAGGTTTCCTAGCCATGAGATTTCATGGGATACAGAATCAATGTTGAGGATTCCAAGAACAAGTCCCTCCCAACTGCCACCTGCTGGTGGAACAGGACATACCCAGAGACGGTGATAGTGGTGAGATAGATAGATAGAGAAATACAGCACAGAACAGGCCCTTCGACCCACGATGTTGTGCCGAACTTTTGTCCTAGGTTAATCATACAATTTTGGACACTAAGGGCAATTTTTCATGGCCAATCCACCCAACCTGCACATCTTTGGAAACCGGAGCACCCGGAGGAAACCCACGTACACACGGGGAGGATGTGCAGACTCCACACAGACAGTGACCCAAGCCGAAATGGAACCTGGGACCCTGGAGCTGTGAAGCAATTGTGCTATCCACAATGCTACCGTGCTGCCCTTAAGAAGAAGTTAATCTACACTCCATTATTCTACCCTAATCCATGTACCTATCCAATAGCCGCTTGAAGGTCCCTAGCGTTTCCGACTCAACTACTTCCACAGGCAGTGCATTCCATGCCCCCCACTACTCTCTGGGTAAAGAACCTACCTCTGACATACCCCCTATATCTTCCACCATTTATCTTAAATTTATGTCCCCTTGTAATGGTGTGTTCCACCCGGGGGAAAAGTCTCTGACTGTCTCCTCTATCTATTCCCCTGATCATCTTATAAACCTCTATCAAGTTGCCCCTCATCCTTCTCCGTTCTAATGAGAAAAGGCCCAGCACCCTCAACCTTTCCTCGTATGACCTACTCTCCATTCCAGGCAACATCCTGGTAAATCTCCTTTGCACCTTTTCCAAAGCTTCCACCATGGTGTCCAACATGGAGGAGTAATGATTCATCAGCTGACGGTGGACAGCACGTGGTGATCAGCAGGAGGTTTCGTAGCCCATGTTTCACCTGAAGCCATGAGATTTCATGGATTACAGAATCAATGTTGAGGATTCCAAGAACAAGTCCCTCCCAACTGCCACCTGCTGGTGGAACAGGACATACCCAGAGACGGTGATAGTGGTGTCTGGGATGCAATCTGTAAGATATGCGTCTGTATGTGGTGGATACTGGGTGAGTGGATGGAGAAGGCACAAGAGTTGGCATGGGAGGTACGAAGGGCTATGGGGAGCGAATGGCCATGAGCTGGCATTGAGTTGGCATAGAGTGCAGAAGGGGCTATTGGGGTGGAATGGAAGGGGCACGGGGGGTAATGGGTAACACTTTTTGAACTTACCTTCGGAAGGTTCCCGGATCCAGACTGTGGGTCACGGCCCCTCCGAGGGGCCCCTCCGGTTGCCTTGGAGACAGCCAACCCCTCGCAATGGGGTTGGCCAGGTCAGGAATGAAGGGCGCCGGCTCACGTCACAAACACCATCAAAAATTGGGGGCGGCGGGAATAGGTACGGGAATCCCATAATTGGGGCCTGTCCACCACCATTTCTTTAATTACTCGGAGTCATTCCGAACCCGCAAAAAAAAATCCAGGCCTCCAACTTTTCAACAGGCCTGAAGGGGAGAGTCCTTCTTAAACAGAGTCCTGAGGGGAACAGACCATCTGGTGGGGGAATTCTTGGGAAGGTTGGGCAGGCGTGGCTTGTATCCGCTGGAGTTTCGAAGAATAAGAGGCAACTTGATTGAAACGTATAAGATCCTGAGGGGTGTTGACAGGGTGGGATGTGGAGAGGATGATTCCTCTTGTGGGAGAATCGGGAACTAGGGGTCACCTTTTTAAAAATAAGGGGTCGTCAATGGAAGACAGAGATGAGGAGAAGTTTTTCCCAACGGGTCGTCAAACTTCGGGACTCTCTTCCTCGAAAGGCAGTGGGAGCAGAGTCTGAATTTGTTCAGGCAGAAGTGGATAGATTCTTGGTAAGCAAGGAGGGTGGTAGGTTATCAGTGTTCGGCAGGTGATAGACCATCAATTCACCAGACACGTGTTTCCGATGTGAATTTAGGCTTTAATCGACTTACTTCAGAGCCAGCCTGTTACCTGGCGATGAACTCGAAGTGACCCAGGCTGGATCTGGACACGGATACGCATACAGCTGTACTAGGGGGAGGAGTCGTGGGCGGAACCAGGGGTGGAGCCCAGTACAAGTTCCTAACTGCTCCCAGCGCTACTCCCCCTAGTGGTAGGATGGCGCTACAGCGCTTACAATAACAGTGTGAATTAGTATATATACATTCATATATTACATTCACCACAGCAGGGTGCATGTTTGACACACAGACCAGCCTTGAAGGCAGAACATCCTCCCGAGTGGGAGCAGGGATGGGACTTCAGGCAGTTACCAGGCAGTTATTAAACGGAGGAGCAAGCTTGAGGGGCTGAATGGCCTACTCCTTCCTGCTCCTTGTTCATTTGTCCGTATACTTTCTTCACCGAAGACTCAGTAATGTAAACGTGGGCTTTTCTTGTAAACAGCTCCCTGCGTTGGAGGGTTGAAGGGGGGGGGGGGGGGGGGGGGGCGCGGGGGGGGGGGGGGGGGGGGGGGGGGGAATCTCTCTCTGTTTGAACAAGGCCTTCCATATTTCACTTGATGAGGAAACTCCCTCCAGACAAGCTTGATCTTTGACAAGCTTGCCTCACAGAACACTTGAAGTGAGAAAGTGCGCAGTCAACAAGGGGCTCGATGGCACCAAAGCACTGGTTTAAATAATTGAACTTTGAAAGGAGAAGCCAGGAGCTAAAAATAATTTAGGCCTAAATTTGCAGATGTAGAAACGAACAAACGAGATAGTGTTTGCATATCTGGAGGGACCTTGACATTAAACACCTGTTCCCAATTTTCACAGTACATCTGGTTTAACTATTAGCCGACATGTGGAAACCCTTGACTCTGGCTCTCACTATAGCTCTTCTAACTGCTGAGGGCGAGTAATTTAATCATAAGCTAACAAGACCAAAGGCACAACATCATCCTGTCCAGTGTTAAGAGACCAGGAGCAGTAATCTGAGTGGTTTACCTCTCCAAGGATGAACGTCTTACTCGCTCGGTCACGGGTTGCAGACTAGCGTGGGCCATTACGCTGCACGGGTGTCTGGTCAACGATGGCGGCATGGTTAGCACTGTTGCTTCGTAACGTCAGGGACCCAGGTTCGATTCCCGGCTTGGGTCTGTGCGGAGTCTGCATGTCCTCCTCGTGTCTGCGTGGGTTTTCTCCCACAAGTCCCAAAAGACGTGCTTGTTAGGTGAATTGGATGTTCTGAAGTCTCCCTCAGCGTGCCCGAACAGGCGCCGGAGTGTGGCGACTAGGGGATTTTCACAGTAACTTCATTGCAAGCCTATTTGTGACACTGATAAAGATTATTATTGTTATTATTAAGTTCCCCTCGTCAACAATTCCACCGCAAGTCAGATTTCGCAGTTCGCAGGGAGTTGACAGGGCTGGCAACTGGCTGTCAGCTTTCACAATGGTTGAAAGATGACATTTGCAGCTTGGCTCAATGCCTTGGGGTCGGAAGGTCGTAGGCTCACATCCCGCTCCAGAGGCGTAGCGACAGAATCCAGCCTGACTGAGGGAGTGCCACATTGTTGGAGGTGCTGTTTCTTCAATGTTGAGGCACTGACACATGGCACGATTTGGAGAAGAGCAGGGCCATTCTAGCCAATGCCCTTCCTCGGACAACATCCACCCATTCGGTGGATCCACCAATCGGCGCAGGCTTGGAGGGCCGAAGGGCCTGTTCCTGTGCTGTAATTTTCTTTGTCCTTTGCTTAATTCAGAGGATCTGGCTGTTTGTGGGGTCTTTCTGTGTTCAAATTGAATGTTGCTCTTCCTACGTTACAACAATGGCAGAGATGCAATGGGCTGAATGGCCTTGACAATACCATTAATCGTTACGGTTTCATTTGATCCCATTTGCGCAAACTGAGGCCGAGCTATGTTTCCCAGACTGCAAGACATGTTGACAAATAGCGATCTTGATGTCGCATCAATCAATAGCTTTTGCTTGTAATGAGCCCTCAGAGTCCGATTGTCTCGGCCTTGTTGGGCCCTTCCCATTTTTCCATTACCGAAAGGTGCGTTGCTGGAGTAACTTATCGAGACAGAGAGAGCAAGGGCTAACCACTGTGCTGCCCAATGTTTGACGAAAAGCTTCATCAGGAAAAAAAGCGAACATCGAGCCACCGTTACACATCTGGGCAGGTGGGCGAAATGTCGGTCAAAGATTTGATGAGAAGTGGTAGGGCAGCCAATGGCGGAGTGAGGTAGAGAGGAGATTCCAGAGCTTAGGGCCCAGGGCAGCTGGAGGGAACATTCATTGAACACCATCCCTGTCATCTTACCAAGTCTCAAGTGTCAGCAGTAAATCTGATTTATTCTGGTGCCCGTTCAGCTGGGCTCGGTTTCATTGAGGCAGGCAGATCTGTTGTGTCACCATCATTGCTTTGTCACTCAAACATGCCGTGAAGTCTATTTGCCATTGTGAGGCGTCGGCAGCAAATTATAATAAAGGACGGCACCAAGTTTAGAATTAAATATTGCGGCCTGCTATTCCTGTTGAGCAATTAACTTTTTGTCATGGTTGATCCATGAGACGTTTCGCATCAAATTATTTGTGCATCCGAATCAATCACAAGAGTGTTTGACGTTCTGTCGTTTCAATGTCCCTGACATTCTCCAATTGCCAACAATTCACGCTTCACTGCATCTAATTAAAAAAATTAATTCAAAAAGATGTTGGCTGAGCGAGTATTTATTGCCCATAATCCCTAATTGCGCTTGATCTGGGTAGCCAGTGAGGCTGTTTCAGAGGGGCATTTAAAAGTCAACCACATCGCTGTGGGTCTGGAGTCACATGTAGGCCAGGCCGGGTAAGGACGGCAGATTTCCTTTCTTAAAGGGCATTAGCAAACCAAATGGCTTTTTACGACAATCGAAATGGCCCGATTGACCAAATGGGCCTTGTGACCCTTCGGTCCCTCAAAGGGGCAGCCCGCCACAGACCCCGACTAGGTGGTAGTGGGCTTGCCTTTGTAAGATTCTGCCGAAGGAACCTAGGCGATTTGCTCAAGTGCATATCTGCCACTGCGTGTCCACGATGGAGGGAGAGTATGTTTGGTGGCTGGGGTGCGAATCAAGCAGGGCTACTTTGCCCTGGATGGTGTTGAGCTTCTTGAGTGTTGTTGGAGCTGCACTCATCCCAGGCAAGTGGAGAGTATTCCATCACACTCCTGACTTGTCCCTTGTAGATGGTGGACAGGCTTTGGGGAGTCAAGAGGTGAGTTACTTACCGCAGGATTCCTAGCCTTTGACCTACTCTTGTAGCCACAGTATTTATATAACTGGTCCAGTTGAGTTTCTAGTCAATGGTAACCCCTCCAGGATGTTGATAGTGGGAGATTCAGTGATGGTAATGTCATTGAATGTCAAGGGAAGATAGTTAGATTCTCTCCTGTTGGCGATGATCATTGCCTGGACACTGTGTGGCACAACTGTTACTTGCCACCTATCAGCCCAAGCTAAATGTTATCCAGATCTTGTCGCATATGGACATGGACTGCTTCAGTATTGTGGAGTCTCTAGTAGTCCTGAAAATTTCACAATCGTCAGTGAACATCCCCACTTCTGACCTTATGATGGAGGAAGGGCAAGGACTAAGCAGCTGAAGATGGTTGGGCCGAGGACACTATCCTGAGGAACTCTTGCAGTGATGTCCCGGGACTGTGACAACTGACCTCCAACAGCCACAACCATCGTCCTTTGTGCCAGATATGACTCCAACCAGTGGACAGTTTTCTCCTCTGATTCCTGTTTAGCTGGGGCTCCCTGATGCCATACTCGGTCAAGTTCTGCCTTGATGTCAAGGGCAGTCACTCTCACTGCACCTCCTGGAGTTCAGCTCTGTTGTCCACGTTTGGACCAAGGCTGTTTTAAGGTCAGGAGCTGTGTGACCCTGGCGGTACCCAAACCGAGCGTCCGTGAGCAGGTTATTGCTGAGTAAGTGCCACTTCGATAGCACTGTGGATGACCTCCACCATCACTTTGCTGATGATTGACTGTAGACTGATGGGGCGGTAATTGGCTGGGTTGGATTTGTCCTGATTTTTGTGTACAGGGTATATCTTGCCGATCTTCCACATTGCCGGATAGATGCCTGTGTTGTAGCTGTTTTGGAACAGCTTGGATAGGGGGGCGGCAAGTTCTGGAGCACAAATCTTCAGTACTATTGCTGGAATATTGTCAGGGCCCATAGCCTTCGCAATATCCAGTGCCTTCGATCGTTCCTTGACATCATGTGGAGTGATTTGAATTGGATGAAGACTGACTTCTGTGACGCTGAAGTGTATCATCCAATCGGCACTTCTGGCTGAAGATTGTTGCAAACGCTTGAGCCTTGTCCTTTGCACTGATGTGCAGGGCTCCCCCATTGTGGTGAATCACAGTAGCGTAATTCACACTGTATTACACATGTTGTACTATGTCTCTGCAAGCTCGGCGTACGAGCAGTTGCGCTGCTCTGCCACTAGGGGGAGATGCACTGGGAGTGTACGGGAGTTTGTACTGGGCTCCACCCTTGGCTCCACCCGCGGCTCCTCCCCCCCCCAACCGGAAGTACAAAAGTTGATGCTGAGAGCCTGCCTGCCAGTTCATCTGGAGTTCATCTCGTCACAGGCAGGCTCTGTTGTAAGACGATTAAAACCACTGTTCACTTCTAACCACGTGTCACGTGAATTGATGGTCTCATCATCCATCGTTGAGGATGGGGATTGGAGTGGAGTCTCCTCCTCCCATGAGTTCAATTGCCTGCCAATTCACAACTTGATGTGACAGGACTGCAGAGCTTGGAGCTGATCCATTGGTTGTGGAATTGTTTAGCTCTGTCTATCGCTTGCTGCTTTCAGTATTTGCCACGTAACTAGTCCTGTGTTGTAGCTTCACCAGGTTGGCATCACACTTTTTAGGTATGCCTGGCGCTGTCACTGGCATGCCCTTCTGCATTCTTCATTGAACTCCATGAAAATAGTAGGTTAAAAAAAATCACTTGTTTGTACATCACTGTGGCTTCACAGCGCCAGGGTCCCAGGTTCGATTCCCGGCTGAGTCACTGTCTGTGTGGACTCTGCACGTTCTCCCCGTGTCTGCGTGGGTTTCCTCCGGGCGTTCCGGTTTCCTCCCACATGTCCCGAAGGACGTGGGGCGCGATTCTCCGCTGCCCACGACGGGTCGGAGAATAGCGGGAGGACGTGCCCGACAATTTTCACGCCCTCCCGCTAGTCTCCCCCCCCCCACCATGGCCGCCCCACGACACGAATCGCTGCTCGCCGTTTTTTACGGCGAACAGCGATTCTCCCCAGGCCGATGGGCCGAGTTCCCAGGCCTTTACGGCCGTTTTTACGGCAGCAAACACACCTGCTTGTTGCCTTCGTACAAACGGCCGCAACATGCCCGTTCTGGGCATCCAGGGCCCCGATTGGCACGGCAGTACCACGGCCGTGCCAAGGGGGGCATGGGTCCGCGATCGGTGCCCACCGATCGCGGGCAGTGCGTCCGTAACGGACGCACTCTTTCTCCCTCCGCCGCCCCGCAGGATCAGTCCGCGGGGCAGCCGAGGGAGATGACGGCCCCGCGCATGCACAGGTTGGAGCCGTCCAATCCTTGCATGCGCGGCTGACGTCATCGCCGGCGTGACGCTTGGCGCACGGACTTAGTGACGGTCGCTAAGCCCGCGATGACGTACTTCACGGGGCCCCGCTGCTAGCCCCGCCCGGGGGGGGGCGAATCGGGTCCCGGGAGGGGGCGCGGAGGCTGCCGTGAAACACGGCCAGTTTCACGGCAGCCTTTATGACTCGCCGCATTTGCGGAGAATCGCGCCCGTGCTGTTAGGCAATTTGGACATTCTGAATTCTCCCTCCGTGTACCCAAACAGACACCGGAATGTGGCGACGAGGGGCTTTTCAAAGTAACTCCATTGCAGTGTTAATGTAAGCCTACTTGTGACAATAAAGATTATTATAAGATTATTATTATCATGTGATTTCAACTCATGGCTCCTTTCAACTTGAAAATGTTGTTATTCTTCAGTGACCTCAGTAGTTCAACATACAATAAAAGTATTGCAGGGGCGTATTAATTACTATGGAGAAATAAGATGTTTTATCAAAGCTTTTATCAAGGTGGCACGGTAGCATTGTGGATGGCACAATTGCTTCACAGCTCCAGGGTCCCAGGATCGATTCCCGGCTTGGGTCACTGTCTGTGCGGAGTCTGCACATCCTCCCCGTGTGTGCGTGGGTTTCCTCCGGGTGCTCCGGTTTCCTCCCACAGTCCAAAGATGTGCAGGTTAGGTGGATTGGCCCTGAGTGTTCAAAAAGGGTAAATAGTTACTGGGTTATGGGGATGAGGTGGAAGAGTGGGCTGAGGTAGAGTGCCCTTTCCAAGGGCCAGTGCAGACTTGATGGGCCGAATGGCCTCCTTCGGCACTGTAAATTCTGTGACTCTGTGTGACACGGTGGCAGAATGGCCAGCACTGCAGCCTCACAGCGCACAAGGACCCGGATTCATCTGCGGCCTTGGGTGGAGTTTGCACGTTCTCCCAGGCCTCCCGTTTCCTCCGGGTGATCCGCCCCCCCCCCCCCCCCCCCCCCCCCCCACAGTCCAAAGGTGTGCAGGTTAGGTGGATTGGCCATGCTAAAAAATTGCCCCTCAGATGTGCAGGTGAGGTGGGGTTGCGAGGATCAGATGGGGGAGTGGGGCTAGGTAGGGTGCCCTCTCAGAGGGTCGGCGCAGACTCGATGGGCCGAATGGCCTCCTTCTGCACTGGAGGGATTCGATGGAGAAATAAAATAAGATCAGCTTTCACCAGTTTAAATTTTTTTGCATTGTAGGTGTGGGTAAGAGCACAAATAAACATTATCTTTGGGGTCCGCTAAGCTTTTATAAGACCCTGGGCAAATGATTTTGCTGCTGCCTGTATATGGTACCCCGATTGAAGACATTTCTGAATTCTCTAAATATCCCCTCCACTGTCCTGGAGAAGTGTTTGAGGTGCAAATTCCTAGGGACTGGATGTCTTCCAGTATTGCCATAAAAGTGGCCAGCGTTCCCACATGTGGATCCAGACAGTGAACATCTGGATGTTATTTAACAAAGGTCTCTTTCGGAGCCAAGCACTGGGCTGTCCTCGCCCAACCACACATGCAAACACACGCTGACTGATGATCAGGAATATTTTAGCAGCAAGCAAGGCATGCCACGCATTCCAACATGTGTCACCCGCTAGCACGTCCCACCCCTTGCTCACGTGCATACGTGACGCCACCTTGATGCCTGAATGGTGACCATTCTTACCCATCATCCTTTGCCGAGCTGAGTTCTGAGGGGGGGGGGGTAGGTGGAGTTTCACCTTCTGCATTCTGGCCAACTCCCAGAAATCTGCACGTTTTGCCAAGTTGACGTCCTCTGGGAGCCCCATTCCGACGTTAAGGGAGCGGCTGGGCCTGCGCGAGAGGAAGGTAAATCTCCAACCTCCGACCCGCGACCTTCAACCCTGCGACGTGAACGCTGGTCGCCTGGAAGATTCTCGCGCCGCTGATGAAAAAAAAATCCCTGTTCATCACTCTCTCTCTCAGTCTCCCACACAGTCTCCTTGGCCTCTGTTCATTGACCCCTGCGAGGAGAAAGGGCAGCTTCAATTCTGCTGACTGAAATAACCTGATGGATTGCCTCACTCAGGAACATTTTGCTGAGCGAGCCTTAGCTGGTGTGGATGGCGGCTTCCAATAACACTGACTGTACCACTTACTGGGGGGGGGGGGGGGAGGCTCAGGTTGAGTTTACCCTATCCGTGTGAGCGACAGCACATTCAATTCAACACTCTGAAATATATAGCATTGCCCGCTGGTGAAGAAAATGTGCATCGTAAAGTGGCCTCACATCCCTTCCATGGGTTCAATCCCTCCCTCCTTCCATAATATCCTCCAGAGCCGTTCGAGGTCTCTACTCTCCTCCAATTTGGATCTGCCGCTCACCCCCTCAATTGGTAGCCATTCCTCCAGTCGCAGAAGCCCCGTGACTGGCTCCCGATATGTCTTGGTGCCTCAAACCAGCCCCCCCCTCTTCTTTTCGGGCCTCACTTCAAACAGAATTTGACATAGAAGCACATGAGGGGAATATCAGGACAGGTGATTAGTTGGGACAGAATATCGGGGCGTGGATCTGGATCAGCAGCGCACCGTGCAGAACCGCCCCGGCGCCCGAGGCTGGAGCTCAGTGCTTCTGCCATCGCCGCACGAGGGAGTTCCCACAACAAGTGCGTGAGAGAGAGAACGTCACCCGCTATCACGGTAGCATTGTGGATAGCGCAATCGCTTCACAGCTCCAGGGTCCCAGGTTCCATTCCCGGCTTGGGTCACTGGCTGTGCGGAGTCTGCACGTCCTCCCCGTGTGTGCGTGGGTTTCCTCCGGGTGCTCCGGTTTCCTCCCACAGTCCAAAGATGTGCAGGTTAGGTGGATTGGCCATGATAAATTGCCCTTAGTGTCCAAAATTGCCCTTAGTGTTGGGTGGGTTTACTGGGTTATGGGGTTAGGGTGGAGTTGTTGACCTTGGGTAGGGTGCTCCTTCGAAGAGCCGGTGCAGACTCGATGGGCTTAATGGCCTCCTTCTGCACTGTAAATTCTATGATTCTATGATCACGTCTCACCCCTTGCTCATGTGCACACGTGACGCCACCTCAATGCCTGAATGGTGACCATTCTTACCCATCATCCTTTGCCGAGCTGAGGTCTGGGGGGGGTGGGGGGAGGTGGAGTTTCATTGTCTGCATTTTGGCCACATAGATTAAGGAAGCTGACCTTTGAGGGAGAATGACCGAGCAACCAGGAAGGAAAACAGTTTGGAGGGGAGGGGAAGGGGGAGGGGAGCAGAAGAGGCATCTCACAACCTACACTGGAAGCACTGCGGTCACACAAAGCGGAAGATTCCGGAAGCCGCGAGCGGGGAAAGCAAAAATAAAAACAGAAAATGCGGGAAGCATTGCGGAGAGCAAAGACAGGGGTTCACATTTTGAGTTAGAACCTGATTTTTTTTTTTAAAAATAAACACGAAACGGTATTGATACATTAGACCTGGAAATTAGTTCAAAGTAAAAAAAAATCACGGTTCATATAGCAGCAGCGAAGAGGCCCATCGAGTCTGCACCGACAAAAGCGGACTAAACCTACACGATTCCCACTTTCCAGAACTTGGCCCAGATCCTTCAATGCTGTGACATTTCAAGAGCTCATCCATGTACTTTTCAAACGTTGTGAGGTTTCCTGTCTCTACTACCCACCCCCCCCCCCCCCCCTTCCAGGCGGTGCATTGCAGACTCCCACCTCTGGGTGAAAGGGGTTTGCTTTACATCCCCTCTAAACTTCCTGCCCCCCCGCCTTAAAATTATGCCCTTTGTCATTGCCCCTTCAACAAAGTGCTTCCTACCCACCCTGTCTATACCCCTCATATTCTTATACATCTCAATCAGGTCCCCACTCAGCCTCCCCAGCTCTAAGGAAAACAACCCAAGCCTATCCAGCCTCTCTTCATAGCTCAAATGCTCCATCCCCACATCAAAGACAGTTAAATGCTTTCTGCAGCAACAAAGGAGGAAATGAGAGCACTTAGTTGTCTTTGATGTGGTCCAAGAGCTGTCAATCAATGGGGCTGGTTTAGCTCACTGGGCTAAATCGTTGGCTTTTAAAGCAGGCCAAGCTGGCCAGCAGCACAGTTCGATTCCCGTACCAGCCTCCCCGGACAGGTGCCGGAATGTGGCGACTAGGGGCTTTTCACAGTAACTTTATTGAAGCCTACTTGTGACAATAAGCGATTTTCATTTCATTTCATTTCATAGCTAGATGTTTATAAACATTGCGGTTAGTTTCACAGATGGCTAGTTTAAATCCACTCAAGCGTGAAGGGAAATTAGAATAATAAATCCAGACAGCTGGCTGTGTTTCCAAGCTCTCAATCACAGACTAGTGAAATATCAATTTCACGGTGATATGAATGAAAGCCTTGCAGATCAAAGATCTGAGGGGGTTCTTTCTGGGAATGGACAGGGACTGCTTCCTCTGCCTGAGCCAGCAGGTGTATTGGCCAGGTGAGATTTAAAGCAATGCTTCCTTTCACTGCCTGTGTCTGGACTGCTCTCTAGCTTCCAGACATGGGGTCTCTGTAATGTGGGGGTGTGGGCTTCCAGGCAGGGGTCACTCTTATGGGGGGGGGGGGGGGTTCTAGTGAGGGTTTCTCTTATGGGGGTTTTCTGGTGGGGTCTCTGTTATGTCGGTATTCTGGGTGGGGGGTTTCTGGTGGGGGTCTGGGGGTTAAATACCTGCACCAACTCTCGCCCATGTGAAGCACAGTCCACCTCCTGGTCACCCCCCCCCCCCCAATTACTCCCTCCGGCGCTGGCAAAAGCCCCGTGTTCCAGCGGCACGACCGTCAGTCCATTGTGGTGATGTTGGACGCTTTCCGCACCCCCTCCGCTCTCCCTCCGCAGCCACCGCGCCTGTTTCACGATTTTTAAGAGCATAAATTAACCTCGCCGCCGGGAATTCGCCCCGGTGGACGCAGAGCATGGCGGAGGCCTCAGAGAATACCGGATCAAGCCCGCTAAAGATATGCCAACTGTGTTTACTGTATGGGTGGAGTGGAACGCATTGACGCCGCTGTTGAGGCACCGGAGAATTGCGATTTGGCGTGAAACAGGCGCCCGCCAACGATTTTGGCGGTAAAATGATTCTCCGTCCAAGAACTAGGAGCAGGAGTGGGCCATTCGGCCCCTCGAGCCACTTCCGCCATTCAATGCGATCATGGCTGATGTCCTCTCGCCCTCAACTCCACTTTCCTGCCCGTTCTCCATCAACCCATTACGGATTCAAAATCTGTCTATTTCCTCCTTAAATTTCCTCATTATCCCAGCATCCACCGTACTCTGGGGTAGTGAATTCCACAGATTCACCCCCCTTTGAGAGAAAAGTAATGTCCCCGCACTTCTGTTTTACACGGCATCATGGACCAGGGTTCAATTCCAGCTTTGGGCGACTGTCTGTTTACAGTTTCTCCCCGTGTCTGCGTGCGTTTCCTCCGGGTGCTCCGGTTTCCTCCCACAGTCCAAAGACGCGCAGGTTAGGTAGACTGACCGTGATGAATTGCTCCTTAATGTCTAACGGTTAGATGGGGTTACGGGATTGCAGGTGTGTGGGCCTAGGTGGGGAGCTCTTTCAGAGGGTCAGTGCGGACTAGATGGGCTGAATGGCCTCCTTCTGCACTGTAGAGATTCTCTGATTCTATGAGTGTTTCCCCGTTAGGAAAAGGCGGCCTGATGGTTATAATTCTGGATGAAAAAAACAGAGCTGGCGGAGTTAACTCCTAGTGTAGCTCATTGAGAAAGCGGGTTCCACGGTAATTTATGGTACCAGAGGAAATAAAAATGGATGGTGAAAGCTGTCCGATTCTCACTCAATCTCCAATCGTCGTTCAGACTCTGTACTGCAGGGATTCTATTCTATTCCACAGTTCGTTTGTGTCCTTTCAAGGAAGGCAATGAACCATCCTTATCTTGGCCGATGTTGGTGTGACTCAAACCCTCACGATCCCGAAACGACTTGATATGGTTTCTGCCTGTCAAAGCCACCACCAGCGTCGGCAACTCAACGAGGAGTCTGGGAGAGAGTGGGCAGGGCGAAGGTGTTACTGCGGGCGGGAAGGAAAGCGAACCAGGGAAGGTGACCGGCCAGAACATGAGCGGAACCCACTCCGCCCAGCGCCGAGTTGGGGTCTGAAATGCACTGCCTCAGGTTACGGCGGAGGGCAAACCTCGGGCTAGGCTCTCAAAGGGGAGGAGGGGGGCGTAGTGGTATCGTCGCTGGGCTAACAATCCAGACAGCCAAGCTAACGCTCCGGGGACCTGGGTTCGAATCCCACCATGGAGGGAGGGGGAGCTGGCGGAATTTCAATTCAATAAAAATCTGGAAAGGTCTAACGATGAATCGATTGTGGTTAAAAAAAAAACATCTGGTTCCCTGAGGGAGGAAATCTGCTGACCTTGCCCGACCTAATAATAATCTTTTTATTGTCACAAGTAGGCTTACATTAACGCTGCAGTGAAGTTAGTGTGAAAAGCCCCTAGTCGCCACACTCCGGCGCTTGTTCGGGTACACGAAGGGAGAATTCAGAATTCTCAGCCGGTACGGGAATGGAACCCGCGCTGCTGGCCTTGCTCTGCATCGCAAACCAGCTGTCTAGCCCACTGAGCTAAACCAGCCCCTGGCCCGCAGGTGATTTCAGATCCGCGGCAAAGTGGTTGACTGCGAATTGGCTTTGCAAGGCCAATCGGGGATGGGTGGCCAATTCTGGCCTTGCCAGCGATGTCCACATCTCGTGGCAGGATAAAAAAAGGAGCAGAACTGGATAGTGGCCTGAATGGAAAAGATCGGCGGGGCTACAGGGAAAAGGCAGAGGCAGAGGGACCAGGCGATTTGAGCTGTTTTGAGCTGTTTGCTGGTCCTATGAGCAAACGTTCGTTGACAACCAGGGTGGAAAATGGACTGACAAACAAGCAAATAAGCACCGGTGCATCTCAAATTGTCTCCTTTGGAGGAAGGGATGATCTGTGGTTGTGGTTGGCATGACGATTGACAGTTAACGGCCCTACGCCTTTAAAAAATTCCTTCAACGGACGCATACTTAGCTCGCTTGGCCATTTCGGAGGGGGCAGCTAAGAGTCAACCACGTCGCTGTGGGACTGGAGTCACGTGTGCACCAGAACTGGTAAGGACGGCAGATTTCCTTCCGAAAGGGAATTAGGGACCACGGTGGTTAGCACTGTTGCTTCAAATTCCAAGGCCCCAGGTTTGAGTCCCACCTTGGGTCCCTGTCTGTGCGGAGTCTGCACGTTCTCCCCGTGTCTGCGTGGGTTTCTTCCGGGTGCTCCGGTTTCCTCCCACAAGTCCAAAGATTTGTAAGTTAGTTGGATTGGCCATGATAAAGTGCCCTTAGTGTCCAAAAAAATGTTGGGTTAGGTTACAGGGATAGGATGGAGGCGTGGGCTTAAATGGAGTGCCCTGTCCAAGGGTCGGTGCAGATTCAATGGGCCGACTGGCCTTATTCTGCGCTGTAAATTCTATGGTTCTGGTCCAGATAGGGATTTATTGTTTCAAAATGACATTATGGAGATGACTGAATTCTAGGCTTTTTTTAATCAAGTGAATTCAAATTCCGCCAACTACCCATGGCAGGGATTGAACCCACGTTCCCAGAGCTTAAATCTCTGGATTACTGAGCCGGCGACAATGACTGCTACACCATCATTCGCTCCTCCTACGGGATTCACTCCTTCAGGGCAGCACGGTAGCATTGTGGTTAGCACAATCGCTTCACAGCTCCAGGGTCCCAGGTTCGATTCCGGCTTGGGTCACTGTCTGTGCGGAGTCTGCACATCCTCCCCGTGTGTGCGTGGGTTTCCTCCGGGTGCTCCGATTTCCTCCCACAGTCCAAAGGCGTGCAGGTTAGGTGGATTGGCCATGCTAAATTGCCCTTAGTGTCCTAAATTGCCCTTAGTGTCCAGAGTTGCCCTTAGTGTTGGGTGGGGTGCCTGGGTTATGGGGATAGGGTGAAGGTGTTAACCTTGTGTAGGGTGCTCTTTCCAAGAGCCGGTGCAGACTCGATGGGCCGAATGACCTCCTGCTGCACTGTAAATTCTAAATTCTATGATCTACCATGCGCACCCTGGCCGCAGCGCTTGACTATTGTTGTTCTAGTGCCTGTCACAGTGTAGTGATGATGCTGTCTTCGGTTTCACGGACCTTGTATACATTATGGAAACCACGTAGACCCCACAACCAGGTCGCTAAAATAGAAACCTGGATTTGGCATTTAACAGTTTGTTTTGAGTGGATATGGAGGGTCGGCAAGGTCACATCTGTGAAATGCGGGGAGTGTTTGGAATGTGTTACGTAGCAATATCCTGGTTCACGAATGTCAGTAACGTGGATAATCATGACACAGGTGTCACATTCCGTGTTAAGATAACGGTGCCTGAATTTCCAAATTTCCCCTGGGCTTAGTGGGATTCCAAGGAAATCATGCCTGTCAGCAGCAAATCCAGGATTTCTTCCATAAATCCTACCCTATCCCTATCCTTCTGCCTTTCTATCCACGCCGCCTTGTTCAAGTCTTTTAAAGTTCTCCTCCAAACCTGCTGAGCTGTTGCCCGCCATTGTCCCCTTCTTTGGCACTGTGTCAAAT
Source organism: Scyliorhinus canicula (assembly GCF_902713615.1). Lineage (NCBI taxonomy): Eukaryota > Metazoa > Chordata > Chondrichthyes > Carcharhiniformes > Scyliorhinidae > Scyliorhinus > Scyliorhinus canicula. Next base: position 12,354,299 of record NC_052168.1, read on the forward strand.
TCCGGTATGATTTACACCCCTGTGAGGCATTCTGGGAGTTATTCCTGCATGAAAGGCACTATATAAATGCACAATGGATTGATCGGGTTTCTCAGTGAGAGCACCCTCGCTTCCAAGCGCGATGTAGAAAGAAACTTAACGAGCTGAACCAAAATGTCATTTCCAGGGTGATGGGGCAGCACGGTAGCATGGTAGCATGGTGGTTAGCATAAATGCTTCACAGCTCCAGGGTCCCAGGTTCGATTCCCGGCTGGGTCACTGTCTGTGTGGAGTCTGCACGTCCTCCCCGTGTGTGCGTGGGTTTCCTCCGGGTGCTCCGGTTTCCTCCCACAGTCCAAAGATGTGCGGGTTAGGTGGATTGGCCATGCTAAATTGCCCGTAGTGCCCTAAAAAGTAAGGTTAAGGGGGGGGTTGTTGGGTTACGGGTATAGGGTGGATGCGTGGGTTTGAGTAGGGTGATCATTGCTCGGCACAACATCGAGGGCCGAAGGGCCTGTTCTGTGCTGTACTGTTCTATGATGATGTGCCTCAGCCCCCGTAGCACCCACCAGGCACGCAAAGCATTCCGGTGGACACCGCATGCTCCCGCTCCAGGGCCGCGGATGCGGCCGCAGTAGGGGGCAGACAGTCAGATCGGACAACCCCCTCGAACCGCCCACCGCCTGGGCCTGTTAATGGCCACCGCGGCAAGGCCCAGGAGCAGGCCCACAAGGAGATCCCCCCTCCCTCCCCAACCCCGCTCTGCACCGAGCGCCCATTGATCAGGGCCTGGATTCTCCGCTACCTGAAGCCGGAAACACAAATCGCGATGGGGTCGAGATCATTATTTGTGGGTTTGTGCCCGGTGACACAGAACATAGAATTTACAGTGCTGAAGGAGGCCATTTGGCCCATCGAGTCTGCACCGGCCCTTGGAGAGAGCACCCCACTTAAGCCCCACACCTCCACCCTATCCCCGTAACCCAGTAACCCCACCAAACCTTTTTGGGCACTAAGGGCAATTTCGCACGGCCAACCCACCCTAACCTGCACATCTTTGGACTGTGGGAGGAAACCGGAGCACCCGGAGAAAACCCACGCAGACGCGGGGAGAACGTGCGAACTTCGCACAGACAGCGACCCAATTGAACCTGGGATCCTGGCGCTGTGAAGCAACCATGCTAACCACTGTGCGACCGTGCCGTCCAATTCCCTGTGACGATTCCACCTGGTGGCAATTCCACCCAGCGCCAATTCCGACGCTCCGGCCCCTTGCTGGCGGCGAGGGTGGCACTGCCAGGGTACCAAGCTGACAGTGCCACAGTGCTCAGGTAGAATGGGGGATTGCCACAGTACAGTACCACGCTGCCTAGAGCCCGACCAATTGGGGTCCCCGATTGCCTTGAAGACCCCCGCCCCAATGTGCCAATACGCCTGACCCACATTTGTGGAAACTAACGCTAAACGACACCCACTCGAGTCTCCGAGGCCAGGCCGTTCGGTCCCAGCTTCTGGGCAGATTCAGCGTGGACATATTCAAGTAAGACTAATTGCTCACTCGAATATGCAAATCTGGACTACGCCCTAAATGGGCTGGATCCAGATCGCAACGCCTGAGGTGATTTTGTCAGATTTTGCAAGGCATGACAAAGCTGGTAAATACGACGTGAGGCCTCTCAGGAGATTTATCGGCCTCATCGTCTCCTGAGTCAGATGCGATGGGGCCATTAGATCAGGCCCCTTGGGTTCAGCCAATTCAACTAAATTAAACACCCCAGGTCCCCTATTTATACCCTTATAATGAAACAAATGACCAGTAAATCAAGCATAAATGAGAGGGGGGTGATAGTTCCCAGGTGAGACACTGTGACTAAAGCAAAACCTCAAAATTAAACGTATCTAACTGAACCAAAACGTCAATCCCGGGGCTGATGAGGAATGCCCGCCCCCCCCCCCCCCCCCACCTCCCCCCCCCCCCCCCCCCCCCCCCCGCGGCGCTGACCGGGTACGATGGCCTCCAATGCGGCAGCAGACACCACGCTCTCCCTCTCCAGCGCCACCCGGCCGTGAATGTAGCCGCGGTGGAGGAGAAAACAGCCAAGTCTCGACTGCCCCCTGCCTGATTTATTAATGGCCACCTTGCCCAGGCCCGGGGGCAGCTCCACAGTCCCTTATTTACGTGTGCTCAGAGCACTTAACTAAACCATGCCCTTCACTTGACTGTACCCTGGCAACATAATCAATATACCGTAAACGCAAATCAGTTAAACAATGTTCCATTTTCACTCCTTCCCACGAGAATGCCTTCTCAAAGCTCTGCCTCTTCGCACAATTGTAACTTCAGTCACTTTAAGAGCCTTTTACGGTCTTGTGAGGGCATTTATCCCAGCGTTTACCAAGCAGCCAGCGGGAATCTCCACTCGCTTGAGTGATTTTGAAGAGCTGAGAGGGAAATTGACAGCACTTAACTCTCTTTCATGTGGTTGATGTTTGTAAACATTGTAGTTTCAGCGCTTAGACTTCCTCATCCATGTGGAAGGTGGATGAAACAGGGCTCACAGCTGTTTTGTGGAAGCTCTCTCCCTCTGCCCACCACCAGAAATGAATGAGTGGCTTGCAGATAATGGATCTGAGGGATTTGAGCACAGGTCAAAGCTGTTCTCTTCCCACGACTGGACATGTGGAGCTTCCAGGTAAGTGTTATAACTGTAACATTTTTCACTTCCCCTATCTGGACTGCTCTCTTGCTTCAAGACTGGGGTCTCTTTTCTGTGTGGGGGGGGGGGGGGGGTCCGTGGGGGTCCCTCTAGTTCGGGGGTTTTCCTTTAGTTAGGGGGTTCCTGTGGGATTCTTCCTATTTAGGGAGTCCCTCAAGTTAGGGAGTCAAGGGGGGGGGGGTCTGTCTCTATAGGGAGCCCTGGGGGAGAATATCGCTATTTAAGGGCGGGAGAGGGTAGGTCGGGCCGCGCCTGTACTTGAGGGAAGGGGGAGCACACTGAAAATACAGAGGCGGGGGCCTGCTTTGTGATGTGTGGGGGGTGGGGGGGGGGGTGTTCTGATTTGCTGTGCTGGGGTGGGGGGGGGGGGGGTGGCCGTCTGTGGGACTTTGCTGTCCAGCCGCCCACTCAAAATGGCGGGCTGAGTGTGGGCCTCCCTCCGGATTCCCTCATATCCCTCGCAATGCATAAATTTGCCTGAGGGATGATGAATTGCTCCGTGATTTACGCTCCCAGCCTGGAGCGCAAATCACATGAAATTCAGCTTTGGCGGGAGAATAAAGGGCGGGATTCGCCGATCGCCGAGATGCCGCGATTGGCCGGAGATTCCATTTTTACGCCAAAATTGGGGGCCGTTTTTCCGATGCTCTGACCCCTCACAAACACTGTACTCGAGGAGAATGGCCCACGCCTGACCCCCTCCCCCGATTCTCCGGCCCTGAAGTGCCGAGTCCCCGACGGCGTGGGGCGTGTGTCCCCTCACCGTTCGGATATTGCGCATAGTGGCTGCGGAAAGTGTCCAGCGCCGTCACAGTCGGGGGAGGAGGGGGAGGCATTCCGCTGGTGGGAGCCTTCGGCGGTGTTATATTCCTTGGCTGGGATTCTCCCCTACCCAGCGGGGCGGGGGGGTCGGAGAATCCCGCCCTTTGTCTTGTTCTCCAAGGTAGCCAGATATGTAGTGTTGACAAAGAACATAAAACTGAGAAGTTTAAATCAAAACTAATTTATTTTACACTACTTAACTTGATTAGCACATTTTGCACACTTCACTGAGTTACAGATAATAAAACAATATTACTGAATCTGTGACACTAATTAATAATCTCTCTAATGTATACACTCTAACTCAACCTCACATTATCCTTCTACATTGAATTAGGGGTTGGTTTAGCTCACTCGGCTAAATTGCTGGCTTTTAAAGCAGGCCAGCAGCACGGTTCGATTCCCGTACCAGCCTCCCCGGACAGGTGCCGGAATGTGGCGACTAGGGGCTTTTCACAGTAACTTCATTGAAGCCTACTCGTGACAATAAGCGATTTTCATTTTTTTTCACTTTCAATTCTCCAGCGGCTTTTCCCAGCATGCCTAGAGACGCAGCCTTTTCTACGATCACTCAGTGACATCATCTAGTTTTGATAAACATGTCGTCTCTCTTGTTAACCCTTTCCTACACTTCTACTATACGTATCATTACAGGTGGGGGCTGGGGGGATGGATGGAAGGGGGTCCGGGGGTGGCGATGGGGGTTACAGGGGGCAGTTTTTGTCAGGCCAGGTCTGCATGCGGCCTGCTCCATGTTGTACAGCACGGCCCGCCGCATGCCCAATAATTCTGCGTCCACGTCGATAGGTAAAGCCGGGGGCCTTACTTGGACTGGCTGCTAGCCCCCCCAACGGACGCCGCCAACCTTTTGGCCGTAAGACCAGACGGATCCTGCGGACATAGCCGCAGAAACGGAGAATCCAGCCCATAGTCTCCCAAATGGAAAATATCGGCCCTTGAAGTGAACTAAGCCCACATTAAAAAAGGGACACTTCGGAGTTACTTTATCATAGAATTTCACAGGTATCATAGAATTTACAGTGCAGAAGGAGGCCATTCGGCCCATCGAGTCTGCACCGGCTCTTGGAAAGAGCACCCTACCCAAGGTCAACACCTCCACCTTATCCCCACAACCCAGTAACCCCACCCAACACTAAGGGCAATTTTGGACACTAAGGGCAATTTATCATGGCCAACCCACCTAACCCGCACATCTTTGGACTGTGGGAGGAAACCGGAGCACCCGGAGGAAACCCACGCAGACACGGGGAGGATGTGCAGACTCCGCACAGACAGTGACCCAAGCCGGAATCGAACCTGGGACCCTGGGACTGTGAAGCGATTGTGCTATCCACAAGGCTACCGTGGTGCCCACGGGATATCACGGGATAGGTCCTGTGAAACACCTCGAGGAGCTGGGAAGCTCCATAGAGATGCAAGTTCTCTCTCTCTACAAGATGTCCGTCATCGCCGGAAGAACAAAGGCCCAGCGTCTCCCAGAGGTTAGTGACAGCACAGCTTTGGCGCAAAGTGCGCGAGACACAGGGCAGCACGGCGGCGCAGTGGGTTAGCACTGCAGCCTCACGTCGCCGAGGCCCCAGGTTCGAATCCCGGCCCCGGGTCACTGTCCGTGTGGAGTTTGCACATTCTCCCCGTGTTTGCGTGGGTTTCGCTCCCCACAACCCAAAAGATGTGCAGGCGAGGTGGATTGGCCACGCTAAATTGCCCCTTCATTGGAAAGCTGAATTGGGTGCTCTAAATTTCAAATAAAAGTGGGCGTGACACAAGGAGGAACAAAAGGGCTGCGAAAGGGCTTCAGGGGGAAAGCAGGGGACCGTGAGACCAATTGGGTAGCTCCACTGTACAGCTGACACAGCCATGATGGGCTGAGTGGCCACCTCCTGGTATCATTCTGCCATCCTAAAAAAAAACGTGTGCGGGGGAGGGGGGGGTAAACTGCAAAAATTAAAATAACACTTGAGTTACATTGGACAGGGTTTCAGGCTGTAATACAATCAAGTGTCTCCTACCAGATATTATGAAAATCAAACTCACAAGGTTTACATAGTCATCTGAATCCTTGAGATTGTGTTACCGACCGTTATTGACTCCGGCCTAGCATTTAATTTACATAATATGCAATAAGGTTGCAGTTTACATAATTGGAGTGAATTACCGTTGCAATTAGGATGCCCAGCTTGGATATCCTCGGACCCTGTCGGTCAGCACAAGAGGGGCCTCGCCTACTGCAGAATGCTGAGCTCCGAGACCCAGTAGCCGGCTGCAAAGGTTAGAGAGGGGCTGTGAGAAATGTGGGCAAGGGGGTTCAGCGACTGGGTTGGGGGGGGGGGGGCACTGAGGCCGTGTAGGGTGGGAGATTGGGTCATAGCATTGATAAGTGACCCGGGCTGGTGAGTCGGCCGTACGAGGGGCCCTTCGTCATCCCCCGGGGGCCGCAAGGTTGAAATCTTGTTCGCCGACCACAACCCAATGAATAAGGTGAAAAACATTTCATACACGCCGAATATTTCATAACAAGTTATAGGAAATGATTAACTGTTTTTATATTAATAGAACTGTCATCAACTTCAAATGGTAAAAACAAAAGGAATATTGACACTTTAGACACAGAGGGAGCGCACGGCTCTCACAGTCAATGTTGTGAGCAATCAGCACGCTCCTCGCTTCACTCGCCCTCGCTTTACGCGCGAATCACTTCAGCCATACCGGCAGGAAAAAAAAACTACACGGACGGGAATCAGTGGGTGGCGCACTTTCAGTCGGTAGCAGAGTTTTCCTTTTCTATCTCTGCGGCTTGGCTAAATTAATTTTCACTCTCAACAGCAACCCCCCCTCTTTAGATTCTCGCGCATTCGCCCGGTGAGAGTACTCGCTATTGGCCGTTTGTAAGATACGTGTTCAAAATAAGTCTTTTTCAAACAGGCCCATTCTCTCACCTCTTCCTCTGCTATGATATATTATTTATGTCATTCCCAGTTCTTACTCTGGTCTGAAGAAATCCATTCAATACTCATCCCGTTTTCCGGAACTCTTGAGTGGTCCATTCCTGAGTTCTCCCCTCCCACTGTGTCAGCTCCCTTTGTCCGTCCTCGGCGGAAGGCTATCCAGAGTTTTGAGCTTCAAGTCTGACGTTGGATGAACAACGTTCTGTCAAGACCAGAGCACTGGCCGGAAATCTCCAGTCGTTGGGATTCTCTTCCAGGAAATCCCATTGACAAGCGGCGGGAAGAGAGAATCTCGCCGCCAGCGGATGGCGCGACGCCGGGAAACACGCGGCTGGGCAACAGGAGAACCCCGCGCCAATACCTCCAACCATCACCCCCTCCAAAGTTATACCCTTGACCTTACCATCTCTGGCTGCCTCCATTATTCCAATAAAGGTTAACACAGACTTCAGGAACATCAGCAGAATCATAGAGCGCGTTGAAGCACAGAAGGAGGCCATTCAGTCTGTTGTGTCCATACAATTCTACAGCAAGGAAAAGGCCCTTCAGCCCCACTCTTCCAATGACAATGGTTTCCTCACTACAACACAAGTGGATTTTTTAATGTATATATTGTTATGGGCCAGGGTTTAGAGAACCCTAAAGTGTATCATGGAGTTCACCTGACCCACAACTTTTAATAGATTGTGGTTGGGGAGCACACGGCCCACTCTGCAGGTGTGGTCCAGCAGAAATGGAAAAGTATTTTTTAAAGCAAAACAATGCTTATTCTATGAACTCAAGTTAACCTTTTTAAAACATACAGTGAACATCTTAGCAACCATTAATTCAGATGCAACCCCCAAAGAATACAACACTAAGTAATCCTTAATAACTTCCCAAACAACATCCAGAAGACAAAAGAAACACCTTTTACCAGGAGCACATTAGGTTTACATTCACTGCTGAGAACATTTATATTTCTGAATTCACCAAATGATCAAGAGATAGTCTTTTCATGGCAGAGAGAACAGCAGTACGCCTACTCTGTCTGGCTTCAGCTCCAACACTGAAAACTAAACTAAAACACACCCTGCAGCAAACAGCCTAAAACGAAAGTTAAAAAGCTGACAGACCAGCCCAGCTCCACCCACTCTCTGACATCACTGCAGTAATAAACACCCATTTCTTAAAGGTACTCTCACTACATATACTTATATACACACCCATTTATAAAACAAAAGTAAAAAGCTGACAGACCAGCCCAGCTCCACACACACTCTGACATCACTGCAGTAATAAACAGCCATTTCTTAAAGGTACCCTCACTACAGATACTTATATACACATCCATTTATAAACACCCATTTCTTAAAGGTACTCTCACATGACACTATATAAAACACAAATTTCATTATCTACCATGGTGGGATTTGAACCTGGGCCCCTGGATTATTAGTGATCAGGCCTGCACGCTGGCTCTTGACGTAAGAGCACGTCAAATAGTCCCATTCCCCTTCTTTTTCCCCGTAGCCCTGCTATTTGTTCCTCTAAAGTTAATTATCAAATTCCCTTTCGAATGCCATGATTCAACCTGCCTCCATCTCAATCTCGAGCAGCGCATTCCAGCTCCTAACCACTCGCTGCGGCAAAGTTTTACCTCTGGTTTTCGACTCACCCGCCAATGGCAGCAGCCCTCCCCTCTACCCAGACCCCTGGGGATTTCGAAAATACGAAGAGAATGTATTGAGAATGTATTGAGACGTGATTTCTTCCCCCTCCTGTGCCTGACGGGAATGGTTAAAATAGGGACAGCGTTTTACCGGCAACTTAACACCGGGGCTTCAGGCAAGACCCCCCCACCCTGTAATAACAAAATGAAATGAAAAAAAGCTTATTGTCACGAGTAGACTTCAAAGAAGTTACTGTGAAAAGCCCCTAGTCACCACATTCCGGCGCCTGTTCGGGGAGGCTGTTACGGGAATTGAACCGTGCTGCTGGCCTGCTTGGTCTGCTTTCAAAGCCAGCGATTTAGCCCAGTGTGCTAATAAGCATCGAAACGTCAAGGGCTTATGTCTGGGCCCCACACCTACACCAACTCCGAGTTAAAATCACGTCACTCTTGGTATAGGGGCACCAGCCAAGAGACAAAGCGGGAATTTTCTGGCCATTCCCGTTCGGTCCAGCCGCCGGCAAACTCTCGCGGTGGGTTTCTCACCCGGGTGGGGGGCATAAAACAGGAAACCCCATTGACAGCGGCGACACGAGAAGATCCTGCTGCTGGCCAATGGCGGGCCTCCTCCGGTGCCGCGCAACGCGCGGCTGGGGACCCGGAGAATCCCGCCTCGCCTCTCTCCTGACAAGCTGGGTGGCGGGCCTTCTTCCCGAGCTTGACGGAACCAAGAGGGTTGCTGGACCTCGAAGGCGGGCAGCCGAGACTCAACCACATAGGGGTGGGGGCTGGAGTCTCCTCGCCTGGGCTCCGCTCGACTCAGAATAGAGGTGGGCCGGGATTCTCCGATGCGGGTCCGCCCCCACCACCGCTGCTAGCCAGGACGGAGAATTTGCCGCTCGGCCAAGAAAGGACGGAGAATCCCGTCACTGAACGTCACCCGCAGTGTAGCGGCTGATTCGGTTAGTATGGGGGGAGGGGGGTGGGAGGTCTGGGGAAAAGAATGATCAGTGGTGACGTGGGAGATACCTCCTAGCCTCAGCCCAATTTCAAATATAACATAGAGAGGAAATATACCGCAAATGGTAAAACTCTTCAGAATATACAAAGTCAGAGGGATCTGGGCATGCAGGTCCACAGATCTTTGGAGGTGACAACACAAGTGGACAAGGTAGTCAAGAAAGCAAACGGAATGCTTGTTTTCATTGGCCGAGGCATTGGGTATACAAATTGGCAAGTCATGCTACAGTTGTATCGAACCTTGGTAAGGCCGCACTTGGAATATTGCACACAATTCTGGTCGCAACATTACCAGAAGCATGTGGAGGCTCTGGAGAGGGTGCAGAGGAGGTTTACCAGGACGTTGCCTGGTATGGAGGGTGTTAGCTATGTGGAGAGGCTGAATAGGCTCGGACTGTTTTCATTAGAAAGACCGAGGTTGAGGGGTGACCTGGTAGGGGTCTACAAGATTATGAGGGGCATGGATGGACGGCTGGTTTAGCTCAGTGGGCTAGGCAGCTGGTTTGTGAAGCAGAACAAGGCCAGCAGCGCGGGTTCAATTCCTGTCCCAGCTGAGAATTCTGAATTCTTCCTCCGTGTACCCGAACAGGTGCCAGAATGTGGCGACTAGGGGCTTTTCACAGTAACTTCATTGCAGTGTAAGCCTACTTGTGACAATAAAAAGATTATGAGGGGCTTGGGTAGAGTGAATGGGCAGGCACTCTTTCCCAGGGTGGAGGGGTCAGTCACCAGGGGGCACATGTTTAAGGTCTGTAGGGCAAAGTTTAGAGGAGATGTGCGAGGCAGGTTTTTTACACAGAGGGTGGCGAGTGCCTGGAACGTGTTGCCAGGGGAGGTTGTGGAAGCAGATACATTAACGGCGCTCAAAAGGCATCTTGACAAACACATGGATAGGGTGGGTATGGAGTGATACGGCACAAGGAAGTATAGAACATAGAACATAGAACAGTACAGCACAGAACAGGCCCTTCGGCCCTCGATGTTGTGCCGAACAATGATCACCCTACTTAAACCCACGTAACCCGTATACCCATAACCCAACAATCCCCCCATTAACCTTACACTACGGGCAATTTAGCATGGCCAATCCACCTAACCCGCACATCTTTGGACTGTGGGAGGAAACCGGAGCACCCAGAGGAAACCCACGCACACACGGGGAGGACGTGCAGACTCCACACAGACAGTGACCCAGCCGGGAATCGAACCTGGGACCCTGGAGCTGTGAAGCATTGATGCTAACCACCATGCTACCGTGAGGCCCCTCACGGTACTGAGTACTGAGGGTTTTGGCAAAGGTTCATATCATGACCAGTACAGGCTTGGAGGGCCGAAGGGCCTGTTCCTGTGCTGTATTGTTCTTTGTTCTTTAAATCGCCATTCATATCCCGTACCAGCCTCCCCGGACAGGCGCCGGAATGTGGCGACTAGGGGCTTTTCACAGTAACTTCATTGAAGCCTACTCGTGACAATAAGCGATTTTCATTTCATTTCATATCCACCTGAAGGGGCAGAGAGGGGCATCTCACCCGAATGGTGGCACTGCCGACACTGAACCACACCCTCAGTACGGCATCGAAACCAATGAGTTCAGGTCCCTGGCGGAAAACACAAACTCACAAATCCCTGACCCATGGAATGCTCCCACTGGGCTGACTGCTACAAGGGCCCCCCCGGTGTACCATAACAGAGAACGTTGCGGCCGTTTCAACTCTAATCGTACCGTTAATAGCCAGTGCCACATGATGCAAATCAGCCAGGGAAACCTTCTGCATCCCTGCACCATTTAAAAAATTGTTACTGGGTTGAATAAAAAGAATAATTTCCCTTCTCAGCACCTTTTAAGGGAATATTTAAAAGCTTCTCTCTACTTACCTCAGTGTTAATAAGGTCCCTAAAAAGGAGCTATTAGTCCAATAGGCATTTAATCCACCCCTAAATTTATCAGCCTTTGCCAGGGCCAAATGAAATCTAAATTAATCCTGCTGGAACGTGAGGGGATCCCATATCAACGGCACGACACTTGAAAACCCGGCACCCTTCCTGTCCAAACTCCTGGGGCTAATTAAAGTTCTCGGCATTTAATTAAAGACAGCAAACGCTATAAAATAGGCAATTCGCCCCTCCGGCTTTTGTGGTGGATGAGGGTCAACCCATAGGGACGTCACGTGGGCAGCCTATCTGTGGGCCACAATGGGGGCCATCGATCTGCAGGCAACCGGGGGGGTCAAGGCAAGGAAGACCACCGCTAACAGGGCATAGCTACGCATCAAAAGTTTTCAGACATCCAGCGTGGGATATTAATAGTGCAAGTTTGATTAGGCAAAGTGAATGTGATACCGTCTCACTTCTGATTATTCGATCCTCAGGAGCAGGAAAGGGATAGCTTCCCAAAATAGAGCTGGAGATGAGTACATAAGGGTCGGGGCTGGTTTCCCCGGTACCCATTGCTTGTTCCTCAGCCACCGCCTCAATTTTTTTTTTTACAGCTCTTCCGCCAACGCGGGTATCACAATTCGAGGTAAGTCCCTCGCCAGGAGCTTTACAACTGGAAATCTTGAGGAGCGAGCAATTGAAGAGAGGGGAAGATTGGAGCAAAGGTTTCCCCCCCTCACCCCCACCCCGAGGGATGGGTAGCAACATTTTTAAATATGGGCGGGGGGGAAGGAAGGGAGGAAAGAAAGAAGCCAAAACATTTGAAAAGACCAGGATTTTTTTTACAGTAAAGGTCTTAAAAATGAAAGAGATGAGTGGCAACGCAAGGGGGGGAAACAAGAGAGAAGGAGGAAAAAATGGAGAGGACAGCATGTAAGAAGAAAGGATAGAATCAGAAGGAGAAAGAAAAGAGCAGGATATGGAAGGTAAAGAGATTCAAATTAAAGGAAGCAGCTGCAAAGTGTCTATAAGAACACTTGAAAGGCTGGGCAATCAAGTAACATAAAATAGATTCCAACTTTGGCTGACAAGAGTAGGACGTCTTGTTTGAAATAATGGATATTTCATCAGAAATGAAATAAGTTGATGGAAATCGCTGAACGTTTAAAAGCTCCCTGGAGTTTTAGTGTAGTTTGCAACTTGATAATCTAATTCCATTGATTTGGGGAATAATATTTGCAAGTTTGCAATTTTGAACCGAAAGGTTCGAACTGACTGTTCCTTCTAATGCAGTTTGAAGAATCAGATTCAATATTGGATGATTTTCTATTGCGTGACTGCACAGCTGAAAGAGTGAAATAAGTTTCTAATTTTGGAGTCATTTCTATTTAGTAAATGATCACCATCGGGGTGAGGGGAGGGAGGTGTTAATTTTTATTGTGCATTTTAGTGTAAAATGGACCATATGGATTGGATTGGATTTGTTTATTGTCACGTGTACTGAGGTACAGTGAAAAGTATTTTTCTGCAAGCAGCTCAACAGATCATTCAGTACATGGGAAGAAAAGGGAATTAAACAGAATTCAAGAAAATACATAATAGGGCAACACAATATATATACAATGTACTACATAAGCATTGGCATCGGATGAAGCAGACATGGGTGTAGTGTTAATGAGATCAGTCCATAAGAGGGTCATTTAGGAGTCTGGTGACAGTGGGGAAGAAGCTGTTTTTGAGTCTGTTCGTCCGTGTTCTCAGACTTCTGAATCTCCTGCCCGATGGAAGAAGTTGGAAAAGTGAGTAAGCCGGGTGGGAGGGATCCTTGATTATGCTGCCTGCTTTCCCCCGGCAGCGGGAGGTGTAGATGGAATCAATGGATGGGAGGCAGGTTCGTGTGATGGACTGGGCGGTATTCACGACTCTCTGAAGTTCCTTGTGGTCCTGGGCCGAGCAGTTGCCATACTAGGCTGTGATGCAGCCCGATAGGATGCTCTCTATAGTGCATCTGTAAAGGTTGGTAAGGGTTAATGTGGCCTTTCCCGAATTTCCTTAGTTTCCTGAGGAAGTAAAAGCGCTGTTGTGCTTTCTTGGTGATAGCGTCGACATGAGTGGACCAGGATAGATTTTTGGTGATGTGCACCCCTAGGAATTTGAAACTGCTCACCATCTCTACCTTGGCTCCGTTGATGCTGACAGGGGTGTGCACAGTACTTTGCTTCCTGAAGTCGATGACCAGCTCTTTAGTTTTGCTGGCATTAAGGGAGAGATTGTTGTCGCTGCACCACTCCACTAGGTTCTCTATCTCCCTCCTGTATTCGGACTCGTCGTTATTCGATATTCCATATCGAACTAACCGTTCACTGTACACCCTGCCCTGCTCTGAAATCCATTAACCCTGCTTAAACAGAAACTTGGGGTCATGTTGTATCTTCTTTCTTCACTTCTCTGCCCAAAGGCAGGTCCAAACCCACGTTGTCACCAACTCCGCCATGGGCTGGACAAGGAGACAGATCCCGAATCCACCCTAGCTGGGACGGGGGATCGAACTCCATGCTGTTGGCACTGATTCGGTCCACAACCTCTCTCCAGCCAACTGCATCCCCCACCAGCCCCGCGATTCTGGGTTGCTGTGGCAACATACATCTTCCATTTGTACTGGAGACTATGGGTAGTGATGATAGAGGCCACAATTGCTTTCCATCAAGGGATTGACCATGAATCTCTCCCGGTCAAAGGCATGCTACTGGTGTTGCAGTTCTTTCCATGTGCTTTTATTTTAGGATGATTTTATTTTGATGTGGCTTAAATTCCTATCACGGTTGTGCGGATTTTAAAATTCTTCCGTGGGATGTGGGGGAGCCGCTGGCTGGGCCCAGCATTCATTGCCCATCCCGAAATGCTCCTTGAGAAGGTTGTGGTGAGCCAATTTCTTCAAGCGCTGCAGTCCCTGAGTTGTAGGTACATCCACAGTGCTGTTAGAGCGGGTGTTCCAGGATTTTGACCCTAGCGACAGTGAAGGAACGGTGACACATTTGCAAGTCGGGGTGGTGGGTGGCTTGGAGGGGAACCTCCAGGTGGTGGGGCTCCCAGGTACCTGCTGCTCTTGTCCTTCTAGTTGGTAGCGGTCGTGGGTTTGGAAGGGGCTGCATAAGGAGTCTTGGTGAGTTGTTGCAGTGCATCTTGTAGATGGTACACACGGCTGCCACTGTTTTGTGGGTGGTGAAGGGATTGAATGTTTGTGGAAGGAGGAGCAATCAAGTAGGGCTGCTTTGTCCTGTATGGTGTTGAGCTTCTTGAGTGTTGTTGGAGCTGCTCTCATCCAGGCGAGTGGAGAGTATTCCATCACACTCCTGACTTGTGCCTTGTAGATGGCGGACAGGCATCGAGGAGTCAGGAGGTGAGTTACTCGCTGCAGGATTCCTAGTCTTTGACCTGCTTTGGTAGCCACAGTATTTATAAGGCTGGTCCAGTTCAGTTTGTGGTCAATGGTAACCCCCTAGGGTACTGACTGGGAGTTATTTCTGTGATTTTGACCGGGCGATGTGAAGGAACGGCATTGTGGATCCACTGATGGATACGAAAACAGGCAGATGGCAGGAAGCATCAAGGGTTTTAACCGATCTGTTGTCTTTATATTTTGTGTTGACCGTGGCTGTGCTAAAGTTCACTAAACATGTTCCCTGTTGGCACACCAAATTCATATGTGTTTAGTTCCCCTTCTTTACTTTACTGCAATTCGGGAGATTAATCTGGAGACAGTCTTATTGACTCTTGGTGTGTGTGATGCCATTATCTTGCTGTCACTTGTGTCTTTAATACTTAGCGTAAAAGCCAACAGCAGATTACCATTTGGCTCCACTCCACTTGTGTAAAGCCTCCAGCCACGGGCAGCATTCCACTGATGTCAGGCTCCCATTATCCTCCACCTGTGACAATGATGTAACCTGTAACCAGATCCAGCCCCAATCAAAACCTGCGATAGTGGAGTGTGGAACAGGATTTGTCACGGGGACCTCACCCTCTCACCCGTTTCCCAGCGTTAGAATGAATGGTTTTCCTCTAAGATGACAACCGGATGTAGCAACCGGGCAACAGGTCGAAGCAAAAGCTGATCCCAGCCGAAAATTGTAGGTGCCATGGGGGAAACAACGGGGAGCAAAGGGTGAGCTCCCACCAAGGGCCAGCAGAGTCATCATGATGGGACGAATGGCCACCTCGTCTTCCGATGAGGCACGTTACAGCCCTCGGGACTCAATGCTGAGTTCAACAATTTTAAATTGTGATCGTTCTCCTGCACCTTAAACCCTCTCCTTTGTTTTTAAATGCCCCATACGTGCATGGCCTCAATGCACAACATCCCCTTCCCCTCTCTCACCGGGGCCATCTCTCCTTCGTTCTTAAATTTGCTACATTTTGTTGCAGTTTCTACATCCCCCCCCCCCCTTCAGTTCTGCTGCGGAGCCAAAGGACTCGAAACGTTAACTCTGCTCCTCCCCTGACGGATGCTGCCAGGACTGCTGAGCGTTTCCAGGCATCTTCCATTCCTGGTCGGAATTCCCCGGTCGTTCGCTGGCAGCGGGATTCTTTTTTTAAATATAGAACATACAGTGCAGAAAGAGGCCATTCGGCCCATCGCGTCTGCGCCGACCCACTTTCAGCCCTCACTTCCGCCCTATCCCCGAAACCTGATTACCCCTCCTAACCTTTTTGGACACTAAGGGCAATTTAGCATGTCCAATCCACCTAACCTGCACATCTTTGGACTGTGGGAGGAAACGCAGCACCCGCAGGAAACCCATGCAGACACGGGGAGAACGTGCAGACTCCGCACAGACACTGACCCAGCGGGGAATTGAACCTGGGACCCTGGTGCTGTGAAGCCACAGTGTTAACCACTGTGCTACCGTGCTGGTCCAGCCAGCAAGGCACGCCCGCCCGCCCGCATGTTTCCCGGAAGCATGGGGCAGCTTCAATGCGAAACACGAGACTGGAAGCCCGGGGAATCCCGCCCGTGTTTCAGATTCCACCGTCTGCAGTGTTTTGCTTATTTTATGTCGGTCTTTATTTGTCTTCCAGTTTTTCCAACCTGCACATCCTGCCTCTTGGATGCTGCGGGTGGCGGTGGGGGGGGGGGGGGGGGGGGGGGGGGCATTACAATAGGAAACCCCGCTGACAGCCGGCGGGAAGGTAACATCCCGCCACCAACAAACGGTGTGTGCAGTCTGGCGGCCATATTTCATACAACGCCACAGTGGCTACAGTTCTAAAGTTGGTGTAAAGCACTTTGGGATGTGAAAGGCGTTATATAAATGCGAGACTTTCATTCTTTTAACTTTCAACTTGTGGGCAGCATGGTAGCACAAGTGGGTAGCACTGTGGCTTCACAGCGCCAGGGTCTTGGTTCGATTCTCGGCTTGGGTCACTGTCGGTGCGGAGTCTGCACGTTCTCTCCATGTCTGCATGGGTTTCCTCCGGGTGCTCCGGTTCCCTCCCACAGTCCAAAGACGTTCAGGTTAGGTAGATTGGCCGGGCTAAATGCCTTTAGTGACCAAAAATGTTAAGAGGGGTTATTGGGTTACGGGGATAGGGTGGAAGTGAGGACTTAAGTGGATTGGTGCATACTCAGTGGGCCGAATGGCCTCCTTCTGCACTGTATGTTCTATGTTCTCCTGCCGCCCTATTTTGAAGGGGACTGGCCAATGTTTATCCGTCAACCAATATTAGTTTTTTTTCCTAAATCGAGTCTCTGCTGTTTGTGCGGGCTGGTGAGCTCAAAGTGGTTGGCGCGCTTCCTCCAGCAGTGACTAAGCGATGAAATAATGGCGACATTAATGGCTTCCTTCCTTCGAACCATTAATCCCGAAGCTCTACAGGGAGCTGAAGACACCTAGTTAAAGAACAAAACTTCAACTTGATTTCCACCATTGCTTTATAAACATTGAACTGCAAGAGACGGGAGTACCGTGAACACTAACGTTAGAAATGGTCAAAGCCCTCTGGATCGTTGCTCACAGCCAGTGACGTTTGTCGTACCCCCTCTGCCCCCCCCCCCCCCCTGTTGGACTCCCAAATAATAGTGTCCCTGGTGGCGTCAGCAGCACTGTTTGAAGAAGAATAATGCCGGAAGAATGGATGGAAGAGAAAGCAAAGAGCTTTAAAGGTGGCCTCAATCAGGGAACATCATCCTTGTTTAGAAATAATGGGGGGGGTGAGGGGGGGGGGGCGGGGGGGGGCCACTTAAAACGGAGTTGAGGCGGAATGTTTTCACTCAGAGTCTTCGGAGTTCTCTTCCTCAGGACGCAGTGGAAGCGGAGTCTTTGAATATTTTTAAGGTTGAGGTGAATAGATTCTTGGTAAACAAGAGGGGGGCGGGGGGCGAAAGGTCATCACGGGTGGGGTGGGATGCAGATTTGGGGTCACTTTCAGATCAGCCATGATCTAAATAAATGGCGGAGCGAGTCTGAGGGGCTGAATGGCTTACTCCTGCTCCTTGTCTGCCTGTTCTTGCCCCTTTGGACTGACATTCCTCTGCGAAGGTACTCTTTTCAAAAACGATTCCCTCTTCAGTTATGCCTTGTTCCCTTCCCCATTCAAAGGGAACCCAGCCAATCTGGCCTTTAAGCAGGCAAAACGCACACGGTTTAAGGCAGGTGGATGTTTCACACCCTCAGCCAAAATATTCCCTTCACTGGACACCCCAACATTCCTGCCCCCCCCCCCTGTCAATTTTAAGCACTTTCAGTCCCGGTTGACCATCCAACTTCTGGAACCTAAGGGTCAGCCGGCAGGACCTCCCGCCAGAGGGATCGCCATCTTGCCTTCTGAGTCAGGCAGTCGTAGGCCCCAAGACTCCGCTCCGTCACTAACACTAACACCTCTGCTGACACTTGAGTGGCGGTCTGCCAGATGTGCAGTCTTTCAGCAGAGGATCAGGGAAGCTCTCCTTAGTGTCCCGGCCATTTAATATTCATCCCTCGGTCAACATTACAAGAGCAGATTATCCAGCCTTCGCCACTTTGCTGTTTGTGGGACCTTGTTCTGTGCAAATTGACTGCTTTCATTAACACCTCGATCGTGACGACTACAGTAGTTTAGTGGTTTGCATTATTCCGAGGTTGATAAGGGGTCCAATAACTATGCAAGTCACTTGTTAATTATTTGTTTCAAGGGTCATAAAAGGAAATAATTTTATTAATGGAATGTCTAATTAAAAATAATGTGCTGTGGCGGCTTATCATTTTACAGTGCCTATTCTGGAATGTATACAAAAAATTCCTATTGCGCCCCTCCACGCCGCCACTGTGCGGAGTCTGCACGTTCTCCCCGTGTCTGCGTGGGTTTCCTCCGCTTTCCTCCCACAAGTCCCGAAAGACGTGCTTGTGAGGTGAATCGGACATTCTGAATTCTCCCTCTGTGTACCCGAACAGGTGCCGGAGTGTGGCAACCAGGGGCTTTTCACAGTAACTTCATTGCAGTGTTAATGTAAGGCAGCTTATGATAGTAAAGATTCTTTTTTTTTTTAAAAAACGTTGAATTAAGGCACCGCCGCCAATCTCCCCTTACGAGGAGGTTTGGAAGATCTGGCCATCCCTGGACAGTCGCATTAATAGGCCCCCTTTTTTTTGAACCCCCTTGTCTGCCAGTCTGTACAGCTGATGTCGACTAAGCCAAGACCACTGAAGCAAATGTCGGCAGAGGCTGTGGTGTGAGCCAGTTGACCGGACATCGCGATAACCTCCAACAACTCCACTTGCCCCGGATTTATTTCCACACAGCAACACCATTCATTTGGCGAGGCAGGACCTGCTGGAAAAAAAAGAGGGATTTTTTTTTTGGTCGAAGTTTTTCGCCTTGGACTCATCACGACATTTCGCAAAAAAATACAAACGGCGAGGATGCAGATCTAAGTAAGACGACGGGCGAGAAATAGGCAGGGAGCAAGGATCGGACCTTGGGAGAACACCAACTGTGCGGGAGCAGGAGTGGAATCGTTGCAATCGAGACTCTGACTGAGATGGGGATCTTCGACGAGCGATCGAAAGAATGAACTCTGGAGTTCTGTAATACTTCACACGCCCCAAAGTGTTTTGCAGAGAGTGAGGTTCTTTGTAAAATGTAGTGAGTGTCGCAAACGCGGGAAACAGTTTGTGCACAGCAAGATCCCAGAAACAGCAAAGATCCGATTTGTTTTATTGTCGCGGAGTTGGGTTGAATGTCAATTATGGTGAAACTGGAAAGAACAATGTCACACTGGATGGAGAGATGGCAGAAATCGCAGGTTCGGGTGCGACGGGATGGTTTCAGAGTTAGGGTGGCACCTCTGCTCCAGGGTGCTTTGATGGGATCTTGCTTGCTTTCAATTTTAGTTAAGTTATTCGGATCTGAACACTGGGTGGATTATAACCAAAGCCAGGATTTTCTGGTCCCGTCATGGGCCGGCCAAAGGTCCGTTGTCGTATTTTTTTTAAAAAATAATTTTTATTGAAGAAATTTTTCAAAATACAAACATTTTAACCCCCCCTACATTTACATTTAAATTATAGCAAAACAAAGTCAGACCCCCCTACTTAACAAAAAACAGTCCCCCCCCACCCCCTAATCGCGCGTCCCCCCCACCCCACCCCCGCCGGCGAACCGACAGTCAGACCAACTTATCATTTCTGGCAGTGTCCTCGGGCAGGCCTTGCCCGTGCCACCACCGCTACCGTACTTCCTTCGTCTTTGTCCCCCCTCCCGGGTTGCTGCTGTCACTGCCTCAGTTTCTATCTCTGATCTAAGAGGTCCAGGAAGGGTTGCCATCGCCTGAAAAACCCCTGCACCGACCCTCTCAGGGCGAATTTGATCCTTTCCAATTGGATGAAGTTTGCCATGTCGTTTAACCAGGTGTTAACACTTGGAGGCCTGTCGTCCCTCCACTGAATCAAGATCCTCCTCCGAGCCACCAGGGACGCAAAGGCTAATATTCCAGCCTCCCTCGCCTCCTGTACCCCTGGTTCCACCCCAACCCCGAAGATCGCAAGTCCCCATCCTGGCTTGACCCTGGACCCCACCACTCTCGACACCGTCCCTGCCACCCCCTTCCAGAACTCCTCCAGTGCCGGACATGCCCAAAACATATGTGCATGATTCGCAGGGCTTCCCGAACATCTAATACACCTGTCTTCACCCCCGAAAAACCGACTCATCCTTGTCCCCGTCATGTGGGCTCTATGCAGTACCTTAAATTGAATGAGACTTAGTCTCGCACATGACGACGACGAGTTGACCCTCTCCAGGGCGTCTGCCCATGTCCCGTCCTCTATCTGTTCCCCCAGCTCTAACTCCCACTTATCTTTCAGCTCCACTACTGGTACCTCCTCCACCTCCTGCATAATCTTATAGATGTCCGAGATCTTCCCCTCCCCGACCCAGACCCCTGATAGCACCCTATCACTCACCCCCCTGTCGGGAAGCGCGGGGAGGTCCGTTGTCTTCTGGCATAACTGGAACATCCCGGTGGAGAATCGGGGCCTGAAATTTTGTTTTTGTTTCTTTCCTGGGACGTGGGCATCGCTGGCCACTTAACGGCCATTTAAGGGCTTCTTTCCTGCCCAGACTCAATTTTGAGGCTGGTTTATGCCCGATGGCTGAGGATGGGTAACAGAAGGAGCTCTTACCCTCAATTATGAGTGGGAATTAGGGATAGTCTCAATTGGAAGACCCTAATATGATCCCAGACTAGACCCCAACAGTTTCTAGGATACTGGATAGAAAGCCCAATATTTTATTTATTTTGTAAGACTGTGAGGAAAGGATACTTTGCTCTAGGAGTGATTTCACGCACAAATAGGGGTATTAAAACAAACTTTATTACTAAAACAGTATTACTAACTTTAACATCATATGAAAATGGCTTACAATCACCAGTTAAACAATCCTTAACAATACAATGAAACACTTTAACTCCAAACTGCTATTTTCTTTATCTCCAATCAAGCAGAACCCATCTCTGGTCACAACCCATTTTAAATACAATTAGGAAACCCAGGAGTATTTGCTGTTTAGAAATGTCTTGGATAAAATACTTTTAAGAGAAAGATCCTTCAGGAAACAGCCCGCAGATTCTTGCCTGTGTCGTTTAATTTCCCTGCATTTGGCAAACAGCTCCTGTTCTTTAACTGAAAACCCAACAGCTGACTGCTTCAGCCCCTGGCTACTCCTATTAACTATATTACCTCTAGCCCATTAACTGGGTTTCTGACCATCTTACTAAGGCTAAACGCAATGGATGCGATCTATCAGCCTATTGGCGCCCGACACGGGAAGTGACGAGGCTGATAAATTCGCACTAGCGTGCATCCAAAACTCCTACATTCATCACAATCCCTTCAGACATGGATGCCCTCCCCTCACTCGGCTGAGACATCTGGCTGAATGGCCTCCCTCGGTGCCTTAATTTCTACAAGTGGGATGGGGAATCAAACCTGAGTTGATTGTACAGAAACTTTCTGAACTATTGAAATGTCTTTTCTTCAACAGCTGCAAACATGCCCATGACAAAGGTACTCAATGCAGCTGACATCAGCAAAGCTCTGAATGCTTTCCAGGGTAAGTGGAATTATCTGTGAACCTATTGATTTACTTATCTGTGTGTTTATTTATTTAGTTTTCTTTCTTTCTATCTTTCCTTCTTTCTTTTTTCTTCCTTTCTCGCTCTCTTTTATTTTCTTTCTTTCTCTATTCTATCTTTCTCTTTCCCTCTGTTTTTCCTTTCTTTCTTTCTCTCTTTCTTTCTCTTTCTTTCTCTCTTTCTATCTCTCTTTCTATTCTAAACTATCTTTCTCTTTTTATTTCCTTCTTTCTCTTTTTCTCTTTCTCTCTCTTTACTATCTTTCTCTCTTTTTATTTCCTTTCTTTCTCTTACTATCTCTCTCTTTTTATTTCCTTCTTTCTCTCTCTCTCTTTCATTCTCTCCGATCTCACTTTTCTCTCTCTCTCTTTCTTTTCTCTCTCTTTCTCTCTTTCTCTCTCTTTCTCTCTCTTCTTTCTTTCTTCTTTTCTTTTTTCTCCTTCTTTCTCTCTTTCTCTCTTTCTTCTCTCCTTTCTTTTTCTCTTTCTTTCTTTCTCTCTTTCTTTCTTCTTTCTTTTTTTTTCCTTCTTCCTCTTCTTCTTCTCTTCCTCCCTTTCCTTTCTTTCCTTCCTTTCTCTCTCTTTTTCTCCTCTCTCTCTTTTTCTTCTCTCTCTCTCTCTCTCTCTCTTTTTCTCTCTCTCTTTTCTCTCTCTCTCTCTCTCTTTTCTCTCTCTCTCTCTCTCTCTCTCTCTCTTTTCCCCCCCCCCACTAATCAGGAGTTTAATTTCCACCGGGTGGGAGGAGGGCACTATCTCTCCACCCCACCGTGACCTCACTGGGCCGAATTTCGGGGAAATTGGGGGAGGGGCGTGGTCCATGCCATTTCTGTCGTATTTCTGAAATTTACGTGTCTTTTCCAAAGATATGACGGTCAAGCTGGACAATCCATTGGACTTGGCGGGGGCGGGCGAGTGAAGAATTTGCTGGGTGCACACTGTGATTGTTGCTGACCTCAAGCTGTGCGAAAACCCTGATTTGGATTGAACTTCGTCCTGTATGAGAGCCCGTACTGGTAATCGGCCTTGCGCTGTTAGATACTGGGTTGAGTTTCCCCAGGGGAATGGATTAGGCGCCCCGGATTAAAAAGGGATATACTGTTCGGCTCAAAGAAAAGCCACGTGTTTTGTTTCCTTTTCTCTTCTGTTTCACTGAGTATCTGAAGACCTTTAAATAGACTTCAGTTTTTGGTATTTGGACAACTGAGTGAGCTCGTGACCTGACTAAACTCCACCCGGCCTTCACCATCCCCAGCCCCTTGAGACATCACAAGAGCTTCAAACAGCAGGATAGTGAATTGGTTACAGGGTTGGAGGTTGTAAAGCTACAGAACAGCAGTTCAGTCTCTTCCTTCAAACTTTGACGATCAGGTGACCATTGAAAACATCTCTCTTAACCAGTGTTGTCCAATATGATTACCGTATGTGGCAACTTGGTCAGTGATATGTGACGGGTTGACATTCAGATGGCCTACGAACCATCTGTTTGACTGAAGGCTCTGTCCAAGACTCCTGCTCATAAAATTTACAGTGCAGTAGTAGGCCATTCGGCCCATCAAGTCTGCACCAGCTCTTGGAACGAGCACCCTCCCCAAGCCCATACCCCCACCCGATCCCCATAACCCAGTAACCCCACCCAACACTAAGGGCCATTTTGGACACCAAGTGCAATTTAGCACGGCCAATCCACCCTAACCTGCACATCTTTGGACTGTGGGACGAAACCGGAGCGCCCGGGGGAAACCCACGCAGACACAGGGAGAACAGTGCAGATTCCGCACTGACAGTGACCAAAACTGGGAATCAAACCTGGGACCCTGGAGCTGTGAAGCAATTGTGCTAACCACTACACTACCGTGCTGCCCTCTGACACAACCTCTGACTGGACCTTGGCAAACGTAAGTCGAACAATCGGCAGAAAACTAATCCTTAACACTGAAAGGAAACTGTAGTCTGGCAGCATGGAGGCAGTGATCACCATCAAAATGACCGGTCAAACCCAACTCAGTTCCGTCTGTGACTCCAGTTTGGAGCATCCACGTTACGTGGGAACAGGAGAGGTCGCAGACCAATCAGCTGCTCAGACGACCCGCGCCGGAGAGTTAGTAAAACAAATAGTGGCGTCACAGGAAAACTGTGTTAATTGGTTGGTAAGAAACTGTTGTTTGGGACTGTCTTTAAATTGCTGTAAATCAGGAAAGGGTATTATTTTTCAAGAAAATAGCTAGACTTAGATTAAGTGAGAAACACCAGAAATAAGGAATAGCCAGGGCCATTAAAATAAAGTAATATAAGTAAAATAAATAAAGGTATCGTAAGGGAAGAGAAGTTGGAACAAAGAACAGGCCCTTCGGCCCTCCAAGCCGGCGCCGACCATGCTGCCCGTCTAAACTAAAATCTTCTACACTTCCAGGGCCCGTATCCCTCTATTCCCATCCTATTCATGTATTTGTCAAGATGCCCCTTAAATGTCACCTATCGTTCCTCCTTCCATCACCTCCTCCGGCAGCGAGTTCCAGGCACCCACTACCCTCTGTGTAAAAACACTTGCCTCGTACTTCTCCTCTAAACCTTGCTGATGTACGATCAATTGCACAAAAGTCTCAGATTGTAGGACCTGTAGTGCAGGTCCCACCTTACATCCCCTAATACAGGTGCACACAGTGGTTCACCATACTTGCCCCTCGCACCTTAAACCTATGCCCCCTAGTAATTGACCCCTCTACCCTGGGGAAAAAGTCTCTGACTATCCACCCTGTCTATGCCTCTCATAATTTTCTAGACCTATGTAAGGCAGGGCAGCTCAGTCGAGTGGAATGTGTGACCTGTAATATGTGGGAAATCATAGGCGCAACCCGTGCTGTGGCCAAATATGCCAGCTGCAGAAACCTGAGCTCTGGGTTTCAGTGGCTGTAGTCACTGTGGTGCATCCACGAGGCTGAGAGCTACATAGATAGCACGTTCAGAGAGGTGGTCACACAGCAACTTAAGAACCTGGAGGCAGAGAGGGGGTAGATGCTTGGCAGGCAGCACATGAAAGCCAGGCAGGTAGTGCAGGAGTCCCCCTGGAGTCTTGTCCATACATTGGCTTTCCATTTCGGAAGCTGGTGAGAGTGCTGGTTCCTCGGGAGTACAGTCAGACCCAAGGTTTGTGGCATCAGAAGCAGCTCGGTGGGCAGAGAGGAAGAGGAAAGGAAGTGCTAAAGTGTTGGGGGATTCTTTCGTTATGGGAACAGACAGGACTGTCTGTAACTCCGGGATGGTATGTTGCTCCCCTGGTGCCAGGGTCAAGGATGTCACAGAGCGGCTGCAGGATAGTCTCCTCTGGGAGGGGGAACAGCCAGAGGCCGTGGTCCACAGTGATACCAATAGTTAAGCTAGGAAGGGGGTGCAGTCTTACATTCCGAATTTCGGGAGCACGGCAGAAAATTAACAAGGAGGACCTCCAATGTAGCCATGTCCGGATTGTTCCCAGCGCCACGGGCAAGACAGGAATAGGAGGATAAGGCGGATAAATGTGTGGCTGGAGAGATGGTACAGGAGGGAGGGCTTTAGATTCCTGGGACACTGAGAATGGCTCTGGGGGAGCGGGCACCTGTACAAGCCAGGTGGGGATGTTCCTGAACAGATCTGGGACTGAGTTCCTTTGGGACCTTTGTGTTGGTGCTTTTGGGAGAGCTTTCCACTAACCCAGCAGGGGTGTGGGAACCAAGAGAGTATTAGAGAGAAATATCAGGGTGCACAACATAGTGTGAGACCGTTCACACTTGTAAAGAGAATAGGAAATTAATAGGTGGAGTCGGAATGAGGGAGGAAGTAATGGACTCTAAATCCGGGATACGGAGCACGTGTGCGAATACGCAAAGTATAGTAAATAGGATTGGGGTGTTACATTGTGGAATGTAACCATGCAGATTGCATTGTGGAAATATGGAGCTCCATTTACCCAAATTGCAACAGAATCCCGTGTCGAACATGTTTAGCTGGATGTTTCCCGGCGCTCACAGCTTCAAGAAGGATCACGCTATCGAACGGGACTTTGTTGCAATCTGGGTCCTCCGCGGAATAACAGAGACCTGGCTCACTGGAGGGAAGGACTGGTTGTCAAATATTCCTGAATACCAGATGTTCGGAAGAGATAGGAAAGGACGTGGGGTAGGGGTACTGGTTAAGGAGATCATCGCAGTGCTGGCGAAAGAGGGTTCAAGTACAGAAAACAATTTGACTGGACCTAAGGAACAAAGGATGCAATTACATTGCTCAATGTGGTCGATAGACCATCAACTCGTGAGAAAGATGTCGAAGAATAAATCTGCTGGGAAATTACAGAGATGCCAACATCATAGGGGACTTTAATTACACAAATTATCGACTGGGATAGCGGTCGTGGAAAGGGTGGAGACGGGGGAAAAAGTTCCTTGACTTTCAGGAATTATTTTTACACCAGCATGTGTCCAGTCCAACAAGTTAGGATGCACTGTTGGAGCCGGTTATTGGAAATTAGGCGGGACAAGTAGATCAAGTGGCAGTAGGGAACATTGTATCGTAAGGTTTCGAATGATGGTATGGGATCATAGAATAGAATCATCAAATCTCTAAGGTGCAAAAGGAGGGCATTCGGACCATTGAGTCTGCACCGGCCCCTTGAAAGAGCATCCACCTAGGCCCGCTCCCCACCCTGTCCCCCTAACCCCACCTCAGGGCAATCTAGTATGGCCAATCCACCTTACCTGCACATCTTTTGACTGTAGGAGGAAACCGGATGAATCCCACGTAGGCACGGGGAGAACGTGCAAACTCTACACAGACTGTCACCCGAGGTCGGAATTGAACCCCGGACCCGGGCGCTGTGAGGCTAGCCGCTGCATGCCTAACAATCGGCAATCCAGAGTAAGAATAATTAACTGGGGAGGGTTGACTTCAATGGGGCGTGGATAGGGTGGGGCCAGATAGACTGGAGCGAAGGGTGGGTGGGAGAAAAGGCTATTGTGGTGATTGCCCCTTCAAGGGCAAAACAGCCGATTGAGGTTCACGTGGCCTGGGGGACGAATTGGAACTGAGTGGGAAATCACCCCCGGAGATGGCGTCCTCTTAGGCAAGAGACGTGCAGGGAGCAAGCTGCAGTCACATGGCTGCGGAACAAGTCTTAGCAATTCCTTTTGTGTTCATGAATGAAGTAAAAAAAAAAAGGGTTCAGGCACAGTCAAGATATATCTCCTCAAAAGGGAAAGCGAGGGAAAACAAATGCAGAGCTCCCTGGGTGAAAAAGGAGATAGGAATTAAGATAAAGAAGAAAAAGTCTGCTGATGCCACGTGTCAAGTAGAAAATAGAATTGAGAACCAAGAGGAATATGGAAGCATAATAATAATAATAATAATCTTTATTGTCACAAGTAGTCTTACGTTAAAACTGCAATGAAGTTACTGTGAAAATCCCCAAGGCGCCTGTTCGGGTACACAGAGGGAGAGTTCTGCATGTCCAATTCACCTCACAAGCGCGTCTTTCGGGACTTGTGGGAGGAAACCGAAAGCACCCGGAGGAAACCCACGCCGACACTGGGAGAACGTGCAGACCTCCGCACAGACGGTCACCCGAGCCAGGAATCGAACCTGGGACCCTGGCACTGTGAAGCAACAGTGCTTCAGACGGGAGATGAAAAAGCTCATTGGAGAAACGGGGGGGGGGGGGGGATTTACGGGACAAGACGAGCAGCCAACATCAAGGGGAATCCCCAAATCTTCCGAAGGTATATAAATAGTAAACGGGTGGTAAAAAGGGGCAGTGGGGCCGATTAGGGAACTAAAAGGGAATTTAAACCTGGAGGGAGGTAGCATGGCTGACGTTATTAAATGAACACTTTGCATCTGTCTTTACCAAGGAAATAGATGCTCTCCAGGCCATGATGACAGACAAGGAAACTGTCCCTAGGAGGGTTTAACATTGATCAGAAGGAAGTGTTGAATAGACTGTTGGTACTGAAAGTTGACATGGCACCAGGAATGGATGGGATGCATCCACGGATATTGAAGGAAGAGTGGAGATTGCAGGGACACTGACCGGAACATCCCAGCCTTCCCGAGACTGTGGGAAGGTGCCGGAGGACTGGAGATTTTCAAGTGCTACGCCCTTGTTCAAAAACAGTTGCAAGGATAGCCCCAGCCAATTGCAGGCCAGTTAGTTTAACGTCAGTGGTCGGGAAGCTTCTGGAAGCAATTATTCGCGATAGAATTAACAGTCACGTGGAAAAAACTCTGCCTTGAGGAGGAAGAACCAGCGTGGTTTTCTGAAGGGGAAATTGTGCTTATCAAGCTTGCCGGAGTTTGTTGAGGCAGTAACAGAAAGGGTCGATAAGGGGGATGCTGTTGATGTGATGTACATGGACTTTCAAAAGACATTCGATACAGTGCAACACAACAGGCTTGTGAGAAGTTGTAGTTCACGGAATAAAAAGGACAATAGCAATATGGGTACAATACTGGCTGAACAATGGGAAACAGAGGGAAATGGTCAATGGATATTTTTCAGGCCGGATGAAGGTTTGCAGTGGAGTTCCCCAAGGGTTGGGCCCTTGTTTTTCCTGCTATATATTAATGATTTAGATCTTGCTGTGAAGGGGAAAATTTCAAAGTTTGCGGATGACATGAAACTTGGAAGTATTGTAAACTATGATGTGGATAGTGTCGAACTTCAAAAGGACAAAGACAGGTTGGTGGAGTGGGCAGATAGGTGGCAGATGCAGTTCAATGCGGAGAAGTGGGAAGTGATGCATTTTGGTAGGAAGAACATTGAGAGACAATGTAAAATAAGGGGTACAATTCTGAAGGGAATGCAGGAGCAGAGGGACCTGGGTGTTTGCGTGCATAGATTATTGAATGTTGCAGGACCGTTGGAGAGAGCAGTTAATAAAGCAAATAGTATCCTGGACTTTATTAATAGGGGTACAGAGAACAAGAGCAAGGAGGTTGAGCTGAACTTATACAAGACACTAGTTAGACCTGAGCTGGAATATTGTGCACAGTTCTGGGCGCCACATTAGAGACATTAGTGAACACATTAGAGAGAGCAGAGGAAGTTTACAAGAATGGATCCAGGGATGAGAAACTTCAATTGTGAGGATCGATTGGAGGGGTTGGGACTGTTCCCCTTGGAGAGGAGGCTGAGAGGAGATTTGATAGAGATGTTCAAAATCACAAGGGACCTGGACAGAGTAGACAGGGAGAAACTGTTCCTGGTTGTAAAAGGATCAAGGACACGAGAGGGCGCAGATTTAAAGTGATTTGCAAAAGAAGCGAATGTGATGTGAGAATTTCTTTCTCACAGCCAGTGGTTTTTGGGTCTGGTATGAACTGCCTGGAAGAGTGGCGGAGGAAATTGACTCCAGGCACTGTGCCACCGTGCTGCCCCGTATTGAATGATAGAGTAGCCTCGCCAGTCCCACATTGTCCGCCCCAAGCTCCTAACGCTTATTCACACAATGAGGATGGGATGCGAAGTGAATTGAGACAATCTCTCTTGGTGCTCACATCAGTGCCTGGGTAATGGCCAAAAGATTGCTGGTGTCAATGAGCGGAAAGCGAGAGAGGGACTAATTGATGGATAGGAAGGGACATCTTTGTGACCTCCATAAGCCACCACAATGTCCTTAATTGCAAAGGTTGAAAGGAAAATATCTGCCCCATGACTAAACCTCATTATCTAATTTTCTAGCTCCTGGGAGCTTCGATCATAAGAAGTTCTTCCAGCTGGTCGGTCTGAAGGGGAAAACCCATGAGCAAGTGAAAGAAGTCTTCAACATCCTTGACCAAGATCGGAGTGGCTACATTGAAGAGGATGAGCTCAAGTAAGGAAATAAATGCTTTTTTGAGCAGTCGTAGTTTTCCTTCATTCACGGGTCTGTGGCTGGGTCAGCATTTATTGCCCATCCCCAATTGTCTGAGAAGGTGGTGGTGAGTTGCCCTCTTTAACTGCTGGAATCCCTGCGGTGTCGGTACACCCACTGTGCTGTTAGGGAGGGAGTTCCAGGATTTTGACCCAGTGAGTGTGAAGGAACGGCCGATATATTTCCAAGTCAGGGTGGTGAGTGACTCGGACGGGAACCTCCAGGTGGTGGAGTTCCCAGGTATCTGCTGCTCTTGTCCTTCCAGGTGGTAGAGGTCGTGGGTTTGGAAGGTGTTGCCTAAGGAACCTTGTCCTGCTGCAGTGCATCTTATAGATGGAACACACGGCTGCCACTGTGTGTCAGTGGCGGAGGGTGTGAATGTTTGTGGATGGGATGCCAATTAAGTGGGGTTGCTTTGCCCTGGATGGTGGCGAGCTTCTTGAGTGTTGTTGGAGCTGCGCTCATCCAGACAAGTGGAGAGTATTCCATCACACTCCTGACTTGCACCTTGTAGATGGTGGACAGGCTTTGGGGAGTCGGAGATGAAATACTCGCCGGAGGATTCCTAGCCTCTGATCTGCTCTTGTAGCCACAATATTTATATGGCTGGTCCATTTCAGTTCCTGGTCAATGGTAACCATCCTTATGGCATTAACAGGCCAGGATTTCTTCAACTGGCTGATGGGAAATTGGCCCATTATACCGAGATGTCTAGTCTGTACTCCATCCGATATTGCAATTCATGAAATTTAAGTTGGACAGCATGAAATGAAAAAAAATGAAAATCGCATATTGTCACAAGTATGCTTCAAATGAAGTTACTTTGAAAAGCCCATAGTCGCCACATTCCGGAGCCTGTTCGGGTAGGCTGATCTGGGAATTCCACACCATGTCAGTTAGACATCCATGCAAAACCTCAGTCCTTACTGAACTCTGTTATAAGCCTGACATCTTCAGGTGCCTATGAAGGCATTGGCAACCATAGACCGGCATTGGCAACCATAGACCTCCATTGGACTGGTCCATGATTAAGCTTGGCAAATTCATTCCAGTGTTTTGCAGTTGTCCTCTGCAGTGTGGGTGCGCACAAACCCCTGCCCCCAGGCGTGTTGGAATGAGTTACAGGCTGATGACCGACTTACTTTCCCGCATCATGATCCTAATACCTGGGTCGTCGGGTTCTACAGTGGGACTTGAACCCAGAGCTCACCCGGAGGCAGAGATGTTGCTATTGCGGCCACAAGACCTCCGCTTACAGTCATATAAAATGAGTGACCAGGGTTGCCAATGTGAGCCGTGTGAGGAAAGGGCCTTTCCACGGCACTACTGGAAGGTTTGTAAATTAAATTTGGTTCGGGATTGTGGTTCCGATGGCCGGTGCAGGGTTCTGAATAAATCCCCCCCCCCCCAGTGTGGGGTTCGGATCCTTGTTCTGGCTTACCTCTCCTGCAGGTGCCCCGCAGTAAGATCGCTGTATAAGCGATTCAACAACCCTCAAATAATTATGGAGTCACAACAGTTTTGCAGCGCAGAGAAAGGCCCTTCAGCCCATCACGTCTGCGCCGGCCATCAAACACCGATATTTAATCCTATTTTCAGGCACATGGTCCATCGTCTTGCATGCCAAGGCCTTTCAAGGGCTCCTCTAAATGCCTCACAAATGTTGAGGGTTTTCGCTTCTACCACTCGCTAGGTAGTTGACGGTGCTACCTGATGAAGTGATGGGCAAGGAAGAGAAAGATGTAAATTTGGGAGGCAGCGGGAGTTGTCTGACACGTCATTCATATTTTCTTCATCGCAGATCGGTGCTAAAGGGCTTCTCTGCTGAGGGAAGGGAGCTGTCGGACAGTGAAACCAAGGCGTTGCTCGCGGCTGGTGATGAGGATCATGATGGTAAAATTGGGATAGAAGGTAGGTATTTGAAGCTGCCGGCGGGCTATCTGAAACTTGCGGCAACTGTTTACCAGCGCGCGGAGATCTCGGACGCCCATCCAACCCCCCCCCCGCCGTTCTCCTCCCCGCACTGACGAAGCCACTCACTCGGTTTGACAGCCCCTGATTGGATGTCATTCCTGGAGGTGGTAACCCCTGACCTGCTCTTGCTAACCACACCCTCCCGCCATTGGTCGCCCTGTATGCCTGGCCAATTAAGAAGGCAGACTCTCTGGCACCTGATTGGATTGTTCACGACTGTCAGTCAAACCGCTCCCATTCTTTTCAAAAATAAACAAAGGGGTTTTCTTCAATTGATTGTGATCTCCTGGAGATTAAATTTTCATTCCTGAAGAGTTGGAAAAACATTTTTTTTTAATACATTGGTCACCTGACAGTCCGTAAACATGTCACAGTCAAGCTGGTGGACTTCGGACAACCTTATTACTCGGCCTTTAGGTGGCAAGGTATTGGAAAGCATGGGCCCTCAAAACCAACCATAGCCAGGTACAGTTAGAAACCCTGGGTAACTTTCCCCAGACCACACAGTGAGGCAGGTTGAGAGTGGGGAAGCGTTAGCAACGCTCAATGACCCAGGAAGATACAGCCCATTCACCACTTCAAACATTCATTCTCCCCACCACTGAAGCACAGTGGGTAGCACCTAGAAACATAGGAACGGGAATAAGCCGCTTCAGTCCATCGAGCCAGCTCCATCATGCCTGATTGGACACTCAATTACCTTTACACCCACAGTCCCCATAACCTTGTTAATCAGCAATGAATCAATCTCTGATTCAAAACAAACCCAATGCCTGAGCTCCCTCAGCCCTCGGAGATAGAGAATTCCAAAGATTCAGAACCCTGTGTGTAAAGAGATTTCTTCTCCTCTCATTGCCAAATGGCTTGCCCCCCCCCCCCCTTTTATTTTGGAAATTGTACCCCCTGGTTCAAGCCTCCCCAACCCAGGAAAGTATTTCACCTGCATCTATCTCTGTCCCTTCCTTTAATTATTTTGTAGCTATCAATAAGATCACTCTAGAAATGGCACGGTGGTTAGGGTGGCACAGTGGGTCGCAGTGCTGCTTCACGGCTCCAGAGTCCCGGGTTCGATTCCTGCCTCGGTCTCTGTCTGTGCAGAGTCTGCACCTTCCCCCCCCCCCCAACCGCGCCTGCGTGGGCTACCTCCGGATGCTCCGGTTTCCTCCCACTGCCCAAAGATGTGCAGGTTAGGCCGGATTGGCCGTGCTAAGTTGCCCCTTAGTGTCTAAAGGCTAGCTGGAGTTCTGAGGACGGGGAGGGATGTGGGCCTAGGTAGGGTGCTCTTTAGGCAGGGTCGGTGCAGACTGGTTGGGCCGAATGGCCTTTTCTGCTCTGAGAATACAGGTTTGCCCAATCTCGCTTCAGAAGTCCTGCCACCCCCTAAATAAGTATGGTGCTGGACCACTCATGTTAAGGGTGAACGGCATTGTTGTGGGTCTGGAGTCACATGTAGAACAGACAGGAGCAGGATTAGTAAATCAGCTGAGAGGTGAGATCCCATATTTATTGATTCAATTGAAATTCCTACCCGCTGCGATGGTGCCCCCCCCCCAATATTTAGTAATCGTTGGATTACTAGTCCAGTGGCATTACCAATACGTCACTGTCTCAGCAAGGTTGAGCCACACTGAAGGTGCAGCACAAGATGTTGCTGTTCTTCCAGAGACAGAACTGACCAAAATGTTTAAAAGGGAGTCGATACTGTAGAGGGCAGGATGTTTCGGGATGTGGGAATTGGGCATGGAATAGGGGGAATGAATAGATGACGAGTCGGCCTGGATGGCAAAATGTGGAACAGACTCAGTGGCAAAATGACAGTGACTTATTTAGGGGGTGGCAGGACTTCTGAAGCGAGGTTGGGCAAACCTGTATTCTCAGGTCAAAAAAGGCCGTTCGGCCCAACCAGTCCGCGCCGACCCCGCCTAAAGAGCACCCTACCTAGGCCCACATCCCTCCCTGTCCTCAGAACTCCAGCTAGCCTTTAGACACTAAGGGGCAATTTAGCACGGCCAATCCGGCCTAACCTGCACATCTTTGGGCAGTGGGAGGAAACCGGAGCATCCGGAGGTAGCCCGGGGGGGCGGGGGGGGGGGGGAAAGGAGAGGGAGAGAAGAGACGTGCAGAAGATGCGCCTAACCTGCAGTAGATGATGAGTCAGCCTGGATGGCAAAACGTGGAACAGACTCAGTGGCAAAGTGACCAACTCCCGTCGCTACCTTTACTGAGTCACTTCAGTTTAATTTTGATAAAGTAGTTCCTTATTCTTTTTCTCTTTTTTTCCCCCCCCCCCCCTCTTCCTTTTCAGAATTTGCAAAGATGGTGGCTCAAGCGTAAAAGATCTGAACCAAATCAATCCTCCTTTACCCCAATCCCATCCCCTCATCATTCGAATTCACAAAGGCTCCCCCAGAGAAAACATTGGTTAATTAATGTCCACACAGTTCCTTCTATTTATTTGTACATTTTATACTCGTGATTGTGCCGGAAGATGCTGTTAAACAAATAAATGTCAAAAGAATAATTTGGTCTTACAAGAATTGGCCACTGCGTGTTTTTGTTTGGTCTCTGATCTCGCTTAACACGTCGGTCGCGTGTAGATAAATCCACTCGAAGCTTGAATTGATTCACCGGAGGTCTGCAGGCTTTGCGCAAGGGCAGCACGGTAGCACAGCTCCCAGGTTCGATTCCCAGCTCGGGTGACTGTCTGTGCGGAGTCTGCACCTTCTCCCCATGTCTGCGTGGGTTTCCTCTGGGTGCAGGTTAGGTGGCTTGGCCATGCTAAATGGCCTTTAAGCATTCAAAAACGGTTGGGTGGCGTTACTGGTTGACGGGGAGGGTGGGGATGTGGGCTTGGGTAGGGTGCTCTTTCCAACGGCCGGTGCAGACCTGATGGGCCGAATGGCTTCCTTCTGCACTGTAAGTTCACTAAGCTCTATGAAATTACCAAGGGTCACGCTCTTCCAGAAGGATCTCTCATGATCTATCTTGACCTTTAACCCCTGGCCTTGCAGGTAAACCACCCAACCGCAGGTCTTCGGGGCCTTGTCAATCGGAGAGCAGCCTGGGTTGTTTGCCTGCCGCAACCCGGTAGTAGGAGGTGAACCTCTTTGAAACCCCGCTCTTGGGGACAATAAACACCAGCGTTTATTGTCCATCCCTAGTGACACCAACCGCTGACCCTTTTTGTACTGATTGTATTCCAGTGAGGGAGGAGCACTCGGTGACGATGATGGAATGATGATTATTTCGGAATAAAGGGTCAGCTATTTAGGGCTGAGGTGAGGGGTCATGTCTTCATCAGAGGGTTGCAAGTGTTTAGAATTCTCTCCCCCTTCAGGTCGAGGAGCCCTAATCCTGGTTAATGGCAGAGCAAGCGCAAAGGCCCAAATAAACGATCCGAGCTCTGATTGCAAATGGTGGGTGGGATTCCCCATTCCCCGACGCCGAATTCGTAATCGGCGATCGGGCGGAGAATTCCTTTTGACGCCCAAATTGGGGGGGGGGGGGGCGCCGCCTGTTTGACGCGGGTTTTGTATTCTCCGCCCTCTCCGAAACAGCGTCATTGCGTCGCGTGACGCACGCCGTTGAGACGGACCCAGCGCATCACCTGATTGCGCATCACCTGATTGCCCTCCCCCGATACTCCGCCCCCGATGTTTGGTCTCAGCGGTCGGAAACCCGCCGCGGCGGCTACGGACTGTGTCCAGCGCCGCCATAGTCAGCGGGAGCTGTGCTGCCGGCCCGGGGGGGGGGGGGGCGGGGGCTTCCGCAAGGGCTGGGGGGACTGGTGGGTGGGGGTGGCCAGCGAGTGGGGAGAAACTCACTATCTGGCAGGTCGGATCCGCGCACGGCCTGCGCCATGTTTTACGCCGCGACCGCTGCAGGTCGTCGCCCTGCGCATGCGCGGCCATGGACCCGGCCATTCTCCGGCCGTTTATATCATGGGAGCCGGGAGTGTTACGTGGAATGGCTGCTAGCCCCTCACCGATCGCAGGATCAGTGAGGGGGCGGTGCTGATATTTTTTCACGTCAAACGCCACAGATTGTCCGCACTTAGCCTCCAACCTTGTATTCTGTGTTCAAGCTGTGTGACGTCAAGGGGAACTTGGAGATGTAGACACTGCCAAAACATTGCTTCTCCTGTTCCTCCGTTTGACAGAGGTCACAGAAAGGCTGTCCGAGCGATCTTGGTGACAGTGCACCCAGTAGATGGTGCAAAGTTCAAGCACTGTTGTCGAGGGGATGGAGATTGGGCCTAGTAGCAAGGGCACTGTTTAAATGAATGGAACTTCTCTGCCTGCTGACGGACTCTTGGGCCTGGATTTTCAAGGAGTCGGAGGCTATGCACCTCATCCAAAATGGCACCGAGATCCTATATAACCTGAAGTCCCACCTCCATTTCTGATAATTGCCTGTAAGGTAACGATGGTGGGATTTGACTCACACATGGGATAAACCCAAACCCAGCAGGGCCATTTGAACTCCGTGCTGGTTTTACCGCCCCATTTTCTTTGGAATAAGGTCTATATACCTTAGTGTGTGACTGACATTTTTTTGGCTTGGTGTAAGTGTTTGTAAAAGATCGATAAGGTCTGTGCATCGGTCAAACTGTCAAAATATTTAAATCACCTGCCCTTTTAAATTTGGGAAAAACTGCTTACATCCGAGTTTTTAAAACAAAATGCTGCTTGCAGTTTCAATGGTTGTTTGTTGACAAAGCCCGAAGGGCTATCATTGTGCCATTATCATTGTTTGACTGCTTCTACAACTTACTGCTTCACTGGTTCCACAACCTGTCATTATCACAGCAGGGGGGGGTTCTAAATTCACAGTTAGATGCACAGCACCAAGAGGTTATTCAGGGTTTAGCTGTTTTTTATCTGTGTTATGAAAAAATGTTTGTTTTTATAAATGATTAAGTGCTTGAGGGGAATTAAATTTATTGAATGGTTTTTATCAATGTGAGTTTCTACATAGTGAAACCTGTAATTGATCCTCAAGACTTTGTTTATTTCATCTCAGCATGGCTCCTACGTTTACCCATGGTGGATACTGGGTCATAAGGGGATGAATGGCGGGTCATGGGTTGGCATAGAGGCTACAAGAGACTGCCACGGGGGGTGAGTGGAGGGGCTTGCATTGGTATGGAGGGGAAGAGGGACCATGGGGATAAGTGAAGGGGCATGGGTTGGCATGGACGGGGCCATTAGAGGTGGGTTGGGGGGCAGG
The DNA here is from genome assembly GCF_902713615.1 of Scyliorhinus canicula. Taxonomy (NCBI): domain Eukaryota; kingdom Metazoa; phylum Chordata; class Chondrichthyes; order Carcharhiniformes; family Scyliorhinidae; genus Scyliorhinus; species Scyliorhinus canicula. Next base: position 12,391,020 of record NC_052168.1, read on the forward strand.
AGTTGGCATTGATTGGGCATAGGGGTGTTGGTGAGGGTGCGAGGGATGAGGGCTGGAATTCCTAATCTTGAACGAGTGAGACAAAGCCCCGGCAAACTGAGGCGGGCCTTTCAGCCAACACGCCGTGGCGCTCAGGAGCTCTGTAGACGTGTCCGAACTGTTCCCAAGGAAAGCGGGGCTCACTCCCACCTACCCTATCCTGCAAACCGGGGCAATCTTTCCTGAGGCGAGCATGGCGGGCCAGAAAACATTTGCTCACCATCTGCAGAGCAAAATTCCTGGCGTGGAGGTACGCCACATGTCAGCCATGGCTTAATGTGTGGCGAAACAGGCTTGAGGGGGTAGACCGCCTCTCTCTTATTCCAATGTTCATGGATACCCGTCGCACTTTAATAAAAAAACTGAAGAGAGGTAATCCTGTTTACAAATATCTGTTTATTATTTTGAGGGAGGAGATATAGGGGGTTCATAGTACCTAACACACAACCGGGGATTGATGGGGAGGGGAGGTGGAACACTTGATCGACGAGGCAAAATTTGGAATTGGTAAAACCTTAAGTCACATTGTTTGTGAAATTTCTCTGTCATCGGCCGTTCTTATAAAACGAGTAAACATACAATCATCATTTTGTGAACTGTCATCGTGTATCACTGATGGGATTGTTTGAGTTCCCTTGAATCCAATTTCTTCGAATTGTCCTCCTTGAGCTTTCCGCCCTTGAGCATTGATGGCTGAATTTTAACGTTGACCGTAGATTCAACTTGGCCTTCCTTCACAGCAGATCCACCTGGAGGATAATGGGTATTTTTGACCTGGTCGCGCCCAAGGTCTCAATGTCAAGGTACATCTGTTGGGTAAAGGGGAGATGGAGATACTGTGAAACGTAGTCGGGATAAACCCTGTAACACTGCCGGACCCAGATCCAGGAGGGCAAACTAGGGGAGGGCCTAGTCTTTCAGGGCGCACCTTGCGCCATGGTCCTGGCAGCTGTTATCTGAAGGATCCAAAGCCTAGTGAAGGCCGGATTTTGAAGTCCGAAGACATACTACAGAAGAGCAGTACTTCCATCTGCTGCTCACCTAAAGTTGCCAACTTTGATTAAATGTATTCCTCAAGGTATCATCACATGACTCGCCCCCTCACTCCCAGCCATTAGTCGGTCAACACATCCGTCCTCGTGAGGCACGGCCTTCCAACGCCAATCAGAAAGTGAAAATCCAATTACGCAGTTGGATGATGCTTGACCGCCAACCAAACAGCCCGGCCCCCTCCCAACCCCTTTCAATATTTTTATATCTGGCATTTATTTAAATTTTAATTTTTTAGAGTACCCAATTCATTTGTTCCAATTAAGGGGCAATTTAGCCTAGCCAACACACCTACCCTGCACATCTTTGGGTTGTGGGGGTGAAACCCACGGAAACACGGGGAGAATGTGCAAACTCCACATGGACAGTGACCCAGAGCCGGGACCTGGGACCTCGGCGCCGTGAGACTGCAGTGCTCAAGGCGCCCCCGTGCTGCCCGCGGCAAAGATATATTTTCACAGATGACAAAAGGAAACAATCTGTCTTACTGTCCCGATGAATTTACTCCAGGGCCGCGCACGCAGCCGTGCGCTGGTGATTGATCTTCCAATCCTGGAGGGTTGGCAACCCTAGGCTCACCGCAACTCCTGCCTGGCTCCCTGGGTTGGGGCTCGTTGCTTAGGCCACCCACAATAGGGATCCCATCACCGTGGAAGTGGGAAGGGTGAGAGAGAGAGCAGCAGCGGAGAGAGCACAGAAGAGCCTCAAAGATTGATTGGCAAAGAAGGGGGCCTGGGGGTGGGTCCTGAAGCAAAGACAGTGCAGTTGCCATTCTGGGTAGAGAGGAGGGGGGAGGGGAGGGGGGGGGGGCACCAGTAGGCCCTCTCAGTCTGTCCAGTGGCGCAGAGGCCTCACTGCCACTGGAGCTGCCACTGGAGCAGTAGCAAAAAGGAAATAATTCAGCCCAGGCACCAGTCAGGCAAGTCCCAGTGAGAGGGTGGTGGGAGGGGATAGAGGGGGCTTTCAGTAGTGGCATTCCATGGGGTGCCACTTGGAGCAAAGGGTGCCCAATCAGGAGGAACCTGCCCCCCAACCTGAACCTGCGGGCACGCTGCCAAGGCATATATGGTGGTCTTCCCACATGGCATTGGCAGGCCACACCTACCCACCACCACCACCACCATTGGTAAAATGGGATAGTGGAGATGGTGGGATGAAATCTTTAACTGATCCTTAAGTGGCCTGTTAAGGATGCCAATTGATTTGGGATTGGGAAGGCCGACATTAATCGGGGGGTGGGATGGGGGTCAGGAAAGGAAACGGAACTCTATCTCATTCCTTCCCACCCAATTAAAGAGCCCCCACCTCATCTAATACACAACTGGGACAGAGAGGGATTTAAATCCCCCCCCCCCCTCCCTCCCTCGCACCCAACCCTTATTTTCAATTGAATTACATAGAAACTACAGCGCACAAACGGGTCATTCGACTGAACTGGTCCATGCCCGACAGGCATTTAGGCCTCACATGAGCCTCCTCAGCCCCTGCCTCACCTCACTGTCAACAGTGAGGTGAAGCCTTGCTGAAAGGTGTCTCCCAAGTCCAACGCCGCTGCTACTCACGGGGGTCAGTGAACACCAGGTAAAACTGTAACACTTGAGAATCGAAGCCAGTGCTACTTTGATCATCATGACGTTGAACTCGCTCCCAATGCAGCTCAATGAGCCAAGGCCAAAGGGCAAGAAGCACTCAGGTTCCCGAGCATCTCTCTCTTGTCTGGTGAACCTGCACAAAAGAAGTCAAGAACAGTTCATGGGAAGTGCGCAGTCGGCCATTTTGGACCCAGATGAGGAGACATTTCTTCACTCAAAAGTGTTGCGAATTTGGGATTCTCGCCCCTGGGGGTTGTGGACGTGATGGGTATATTTGAGAGTAAGATCGGTAGTTTGCTGGGTATTAAGGGCATCAAATGGATTTGCAAATCTTAGAAACCCTACAGTGCAGAAGGGGCCATTCACCCTATCGGGCCTGCAGCCACCCTCCGAAAGGCCACCCTACCAAGGCCCACTCCCCTGCCCTATCCCCATAACTCCACCTAACCTTTGGAAACCAAGGGTCAATTTAGCACGGCCAATCCACCTAACCTGCACATCTTTGGACTGTGGGAGGAAACCAGAGCACCCGGAAGAAACCCACGCGGACACGGGGAGAAAGGGCAAACTCCGCACAGACAGTCGCCCGAGGCCGGACTCGAACCTGGGTCCCTGGCGCTGTGAGGCGGCAGTGCTGACCACTGTGCCACCGTGCGGCCGCATTCCCCCAAAATCCCTCGATGATTCGTGGACGAAGCAGCGTCAACTGGTTGTAAACAAGATGGCTGCCAGGTGGAAGGTAATACTTCCTGGTTACCTGAGTGGATTGAATCTGCAAGGATGCTCCCAATATTCTCTGCTGTGATGCATCACCCAGACCGGCACTGTGACTTGAATTCCTTTGGGGATTTTCACATCGCACACCTCCACCGATTTTCTACAAGTTCTCTGCAGCCAAACCAGAGGAGGGAATAACCGAAGTGTCTCCATGACGACCATGTCGAGGTACTCCATTCCCACAATGCTTTCATAAGTCAAACCCTTATAAAAATGGAGGGGTGGGGGGGAGAAAAAAAATCATAGCCACACCTAAATGTTGAGAGATTTCATTTATCAAGAACTTGTCGATTTAATAATGTAGTGAACATCCTATGAACAGTCGTTAAGGTTGTGCGACGCCTTGATGGCCAGCTCTGCCATTGAGAGATGGAAATCGCACGTGCAAGTTTGACGTGACGCAGTTCCCTGTTTTAGGACTGCCATGGGGTTCTGGCGCTTGTACCAACTGGGAAAAGGAAAAATTCCAGGCTTCTGCAGAAGAAATTGAGATTCACTCCATGGTTTAGGGACCCAATGCACCATCAGGCCTCTGACCAAAGAAAGGCCTAGGCTAGATTTTTGGCCTACGTTGAATTGACTGATCTCAGATGGGTGGACAGCGAAACACTACATCCGGATTTTAACCCTTTGAACGTTTGAAAGGGAAAAAGCAAATCCAGCCAGAGTTCCTGTTCCAGAGAAGGGAAAAACCAGTAAAACCTGGAGATTGACGGGTACCGGACTTAACGGGAATTCTCAGTTCAGACCAGTACCAGTCACTTCCCAGGTTTTACTGGGGGTTTTTTTTTCCTTCTGGGCTGAAACAGGCATTTTTGAATAGTCTCGGTCTACTTCAACATTCCAGTACAGCCTAACGCGAACCTCAGGAACAGCACCTCATGAGGCACTTTACAGCTCTCTGGGCTCAATGATGCGCTGAACAACTTCAGATCATGTACCCTCTCCTCCATTTGTATTCTTCTGCTCCCCCCCCCCCCCCCCCCCCCCGCACTGTCGGGATGCTCCGATTCGCCAGCTGGTCAATGGGGTTTCCCATTGTGGGGCAGCCCCACGCCGTCGGGAACCCCCTTCCCCCCCCCCCCCCCCCCCCCCCCCCCCCCCGGCTGCGTGGAGAATTCAGCCTGATGTTTCCCCACCGTTGCGGTGTTGCACGCACATTAATGGAATATGAGGTATTCCCGCTCTTGGGCCGCCACCTTTAGCGGGCGGCACGATAGGGAGGTCCCATGGTTGGCCAGCCCCGCCCTCACACCTCAAATCGGTCCTGACCTCCCACCCCCAACCACACAACACCCCCCCCCAATCCTTGGATTGTTTGGGTGCTCCCCCTACCCCAAGTACCGGGCTGACCCAACCCCCCACCCCCACAGAGACCCTTGTAATAGGGAGACCCCCAAGGGACCCTTGTATCCTTTCAGTGGCTGAAGTGGTGAAACTCCAATGTTTGTAAACATTGACCACATCAAAGAGAGATAAGTGCAGTTAAATAGCACAATTAAGTGATTGGAATGCACTTAGTGTTTGGAATGCACTTCAATCTCTATACCATATGAAAGAGAGTTCTGATTGATCAGCAAGTGGACTCTGATTGGTAGAGCATTGCTATGGAGAATGCACCAGTTGATAGTGACTGACAATTAACCGCCGAGCAGGGCGAGAGCTGACTGGTGGCGATTTAACCTGAGGATCACCATACCTCAAGCAAGGGGCAAGGTTGAGAAGGCGGGGCCTTCATGAATAACCTCAGCCAGTACAGGAATTGAACCCACATTATTGACCTCACTCTGCATCACAAAGCAGACATTCAGCCAACTGAGCTAATCCGGTCCTTTTTCCTGGTACCTCTTGTTTCACAGCCGTGCAGATCTCCTGCTGAAGCTTGTGTTGTACGCTGGGGTGTCTGGCCAGCAAGTACACTGCAAATTCCAACGTGTAGGTTGTCGTCTTGTACCCGCTGAGGAGAAAGCGTAAGACCTGGGCAACAATTTCACCTTCTGTCAACACTGCAAAGGAAAACAAAATGGGTGGACGGAAGGCTCAAGGAGAGAAGGAAGGAACGTGTATTGCATTTATATAGCACCTTTCCCAACCCCAGGATACCCCAAATTGCTTTACAATCAATAAGGGGCGGCCATGGCTGCCATATTGGAAAGACGACCGCCAATTGACGCACAGCAAGCTCCCCCAAACAGCAATATGATCATAGCCAGGTGATTCATTTTCTGGACACTGGTTTTGAAGGATGAATATTGGCCCAGCTAAAATCAGCGATGTGGAAGAGGCCAGAATTGGATGTGTGGCAAGGGTCTCCGGGGGGGGGGGGGACATGGGGCTGGAGGAGGCTACGAAGGTGGGCAGCGGGAGGGAGGCCTTACCAGTGATGCCCACACCCCCTATAAGAATAAAGGAAACTGGTGGATGGCTACTTACCAGAGCTTCGCAGAGGTTTCTTCCTCTTGTCGGTCCTGATTTCCTCGTGGTCGAGCAAGTACTGAAGGAAGCTGGCACATTTCTAGAGGATGGTGGTTTTAAACAAAGGATAACGCAATTAATTTTTTTGCAAGGGATAGAACATATGGGCTTGGAGATCTGTCATATGTGGAACTTCACCAGTAAATATTTTAAGTTGACTTCCACCTGTCCCTCTTACCTCAGTTAGCAGGGGAGGTTGTGGCTTGGTGGTATTGTCACTGGACTAGTTATCCAGAGATGCAGGGTAATGGTCTGGGAACCTGGGTTCAAATCCCGCCACGACAGATGGTGAAATTTGAATTTTTAAAAATCTGGGCCGGGCTTCTCTCCTACCCGGCGGGGCGGGGGGTCCCGGCGTGTTGGAGTGGCTTGAACCACTCCGGCGTCGGGCCGCCCCAAAGGTGTGGAAGTGTCCGCACCTTTAGGGGCCAAGTCCTCACATTGAGGGGCTAGGCCCGCGCCGGAGTGGTTTCCACTCCGCCGGCTGGCGTGAATGGCCTTTGGCGCCACGCCAGCCGGGGCCTAAAGGACTTCGCCGTCCGGCTTAAGTCTGCGCATGCACCGGAGCGTCAGCATCTGCTGACGTTATCCCGGCGCATGCACAGGGGAGGGGGTCTTTTCCGCCTCCGCCACGATGAAGACCATGGCAAAGGCGGAAGGAAAAGAGTGCCCCCACGGCACAGGCCCGCCTGCCGATCGGTAGGCCCCGATCGCGGGCCAGGCCACCGTGGGGGCACCCCCCGGGGCCAGGTAGCCCTGCGTCCCCCACCCGCCCCCAGGACCCTGGCGCCCGCCCGTACTGCCTGCTCCCGCCGGTAAGGTAGGTGGTTTAATCCACGCCGGCGGGAGAGGGTTGACAGCGGCGGGACTTCGGCCCATGGCGGGCCAGAGAATCACCGCGGGGGGCCCGCCGACCGGCGCGGAGCGATTCCCAACCCCGCCGAATCTCTGATGGCGGAGAATTCGGGACACAGCGGGGGCGGGATGGACGCCGGCCCCGGGCGATTCTCCGACCCGGCAGGGGGTGGTCGGAGAATCCAGCCCCTGATTATAAGTCGACCATCATCCATTAGTGTGAAGACCCAGATGGTTCACTAATGTCCTTCCGGGAAGGAAATCTGACTCCCTTACCTGGTCTGGCCTACACATGACACTTAAATGACCTCAGTTCAAGGATAATCAGGGATGGGCTATGAATGCTGGCCCAGCCATCATCACCCATAGAGGAGTTTAAAGAAAACATCAAAAACAATTCTGTGAAACAGAGTCATGATTTTGATGGGAGTCTGAATGTGTGCAGGCCCAATTCCACATTCAAGCCTTCAAGAAGTGGAAGGATCAAATAAAACATTGGCACCTGTGATGTTAGGACAGGTGGGGTAAGGCTCTTGTCAAAGAGGCAGGTTTGAAGGAATGTCGTAAAGGAAGAAGGTGATGTAGAGAGGTGGAGGGGTTTGAGAAGCCGGGAGCGTGAGCAGGCCATTCGGCCCTTTGAGCCTGCTCCAAAGGGAGGACTCGTCTGGGATTTTGGAGCAGGCTCGAAGAGCCAGATTTGGAGTTCAGGGCCAGACTTGGATGAGTGCAGGGAGCACAAGGGGACATGGGGCAGCACGGTAGCACAGTGGTTAGCACAGTTGCTTCACCGCTCCAGGGTCCCAGGTTCGATTCCTGGCTTGGGACCACTGTCTGAGCGGAATCTGCACGTTCTCCCTGTGTCTGCGTGGGTTTCCTCCGGGTGCTCCGGTTTCCTCCCACAGTCCAAAGATGGGCAGGTTAGGTGGATTGACCATGCTAAATTGCCCTTAGTGTCCAAAAAGTGGGGTTACTGGGTTACGGGGATAGGGTAGATACGTGGGCTTCAGTAGGGTGCTCTTTGTAAGGGCCGGTGCAGACTCAATGGGCCGAATGGCCTCCTGCAGTGTAAACTCTATGATGGGGCTGGAAGAGGCTGTAGAGAAGGGCTGGGGGAGGGGGGAAACCCTGGAGGAATTTGAAAACAGAGTCGTGAATTTTAAGGTTGTACATTCCCTGTCAGCTCGTCACAGTTTGAGTCAGTTATCCCCAGGAAAGTTGACAGGCTCTGCTTTGATCTCTAACTCTGGCTGTGCAGTGCACAATGCAATCCCCATGCAAAAGTGTTCTTTGTTCCCTGCATATCTACGCTCGCTCGTTCTGGACACCTCGATCACTGGACAATGTCTCTATCTACTCAGTCCCAGAAAAAAAATCAGTTGAGGTGTGAGATCAGATAGGATGTAGATCTTTTCCTACAATTCCTGACAAATTCCCTATTTCAACTGAGCTGAAAGAAGTGGGGCAGCACGGTAGCATTGTGGATAGCACAGTTGCTTCACAGCTCCAGGGTCCCAGGTTCGATTCCGGCTTGGGTCTGTCTGTGCGGAGTCTGCACATCCTCCCCGTGTCTGCGTGGGTTTCCTCCGGGTGCTCCGGTTTCCTCCCACAGTCCAAAGATGTGCAGGTTAGATGGATTGGCCATGATAAATTGCCCTTAGTGTCGAAAATTGCCCTTTAGTGTTGGGTGGGGTTACTAGGTTATGGGGATAGGGTGGAGGTGTTGACCTTGGGTAGGGTGCTCTTTCCAAGAGCCGGTGCAGACTCGATGGGCCGAATGGCCTCCTTCTGCACTGTAAATTCTATGATAAAGAGGTATTAAACAGGATGGACAGTTTCGCAAGGGAGCAAAGTAAGGATAATTGATGAATGAAGTGATTTCCCATGATTCTGCTGAGTTCAATTGTTCAGTTGTTCTGGGTTTGATTATGTGAGTCTGGGAACTGATCTCTGCTCAATATGTTTGATTGGTTAAGCCCGGCCGTGGACTCGGAGCAAAGTAAGCAGACGCCACAGAAGCAAGTGCACGTATGAGTGCGGACATTTCGTGGCTGCAGGGATGTTTTGAAACACGTGTTAATAAATCTTTGACAAAGAGTCATCCGGACACAAAACGTTAGCTCCCTTCTCTCTCCACAGATGCTGCCAGACCCGCCGAGATTGTCCAGCCTTTTCCTGTTTTTGTTTCAGATTCCAGCCTCCGCAGCAATTTTCTTTTGTCAATCAATCTGGTGTGCTCTTAGAAACGAGTGTCATCGCTGCGTCGCCCTGAGATGTACCGACTATAAAACAGATTCAACTTGAGCACTTAGATCATTCTTGTCATGGGTAACAAGACTGACTACCTTGCCTTCCCTGTTGGGAGCATTCAATGATTTTCTTTGGGGGCGGAGGGAGCGAGGGTGAGGCAGAGCGAGAGAGCGAGAGAGAGAGAGAAATAATGACACATGGAAAATCCTTAAACCGCAACAAAAAAAAATTAGAATCTTACTTGAGCCTCCATGGAATCTTTCCTCCTCTCCCGGGCATGATGGACCAATCCTGTGAAGTAACCGATGGCCTCTTTCCAAAATAAATGGAACTTAATCTTCCGAATGAGAGGCATTAAGGCTGGGAACATCACTGGGAAGGGCAGCAGGAATTCAAAAGAGATGTTGAAATGAAATGAAAATTGCTTATTGTCACGAGTAGGCTTCAATGAAGTTACTGCGAAAAGCCCCTAGTCGCCACATTCCGGCACCTGTCCGGGGAGGCTGGTACGGGAATCGAACCGTGCTGCTGGCCTGCTTGGTCTGCTTTAAAAGCCAGCGATTTAGCCAAGTGAGCTAAACCAGCCCCTATTGTTCTGTCACATCCTGAGTATCAGTGGGCTTTAAGATGGATTTCAATATACTTTGCATACTTAATGGAATGGGAACTCCCTAACAGCGCTGTAGGTGTGCCTACTACTGAGGAGGCAGTGGCGCTGTGGTATTGTCACTGGACTAGTAATCCAAAGACCCAGGGTAATACGCTGGGACCCGGGTTCGAATCCCACCACCCCATCTGGAATTAAAAACCTAATGACGACCTTGAAACCATTGTCGATTGGCGTGAAAACCCATCTGGCTCACCAATACCCTTTCGGGAAGGAAACCTGTCGTCCTTATCTGCTCTGGCCTACATGTGACCCCAGACCCACAACAATGTGGTTGACTCTTAAATGCCATCAGGAATGGGCAACAAACGCGGGCCCAGCCCAGCGATGCCAACGTTTCATGAACGAATAAAGAAAATAAAAATGGACGCCGGCGGTTCAAGATGGCAGCTCACCACCATGTTACAAAGGGCAATTAGGGATGGGCAATAAATACTGGTCTCGCCAGCCCACATCCCGTAAATAAATAATGGAAACATTACTTATAGAAACTGCTACTAAAGGCAAAGGCGAACGTTGTCAGAATGAAGGCCATGTTAACATCAGAGACACTCAACCTAATTCTTAGGAAAAGACTGGTGAGATGCCACATTCTGCCTCAGAGACACCCAGACAACAAAACACACTATTGAAAGTTGACTCCGTTCGAGAGGTGGGATATTCCGCACATCCGACACGGATGCGTGGTGGGAACGGCTGGAGGAAAGAGGAAATTATCACGTGACATCAAAGAGAGAAAGATACCGTCCTTGGGTCACATTATTAGGGCAGGCCAGTTACTGGAGCAGAAGACGTGAGGGAAACAGAGGAGAGAATGGATGCTGGATATAATGGGCGGGACGCGGTAGATTTATGCGGACAGTGTAGACGGACAGAGGTTCAGGGCAGTCAACCTTCTGGGAAGATGTTGACACCAACAAGTGAACAAAAATCTACTTCGCTCCCAGTGTCATGAATAGTTCAAAGTCAGAGGAACAAAACTATCAGGCTTTGGCCTAGACTACTCTGATGGCTCTCTGGCGTTCTTGCCCGCAGGACTGAGGAAATAATTACCAAAAGTGCATTGCGCTACCTGTGGTGATCTCTGTATATGTATATACATGATTAGTCAGTACAGTCAGGTGATCACTAGATGGCAACACTAACAGGAACTATATCAGGAGTTTCCCGCTCTTTCTTAGTGTTCGTGTGTATGTAGTGCAGCTAGAGGGTAGAAGTGACCAGCTCAGAGTGTAGTGTATTATATTCATTGTTAATTTAATTCAATCTTAGTTAATTCTACTACTAGTCAAAGTATTAAAGTAAAATAACTCACAAGTATATTATTTTGTTACTCAATAAATAATTTGTCATCAACTGGAAGACTTTGACTGTTTATCATCAAGTTAAGTATAACTCGGCAAGACAAATGAGCAGCATATATAATTATATATCCTCTCACTAAAGTACTAATGAGGCTCCAAGACTTGCCTGTTCCTTTAGAATATGCCTATCTGCCTGCTGTGTCCTGTGTGTGTACAGCAGAGGTGTCATTTCCTTCGATATGAAATGAAAATCGCTTATTGTCACAAGTAGGCTTCAAATGAGGTTACTGTGAAAAGCCCCGAGTCGCCACATTCCGGCGCCTGTTCGGGGAGGCTGGTTTGGGAATTGAACCGTGCTGCTGGCCTGCCTTGGTCTGCTTTAAAAGCCAGCGATTTAGTCCTGTGTGCTAAACCGGCCCCGATATTCAGGGATTTGAGTGTAATCTGAGCGATAGTGTTTTTTAGTGAGGAATGCTCCCCATCTATTCCTCCAAATGGAAGTGACAGCAACTTGTCACCGGCCAAACACACTGGTGTGACGCGAGGCAGCCTGAGTAGGGCGGTACATTGCTGCATACATTACCCACATGTCACCGAGATTGTGGAATATCTGGCGTGGGCCTGAAGCAGGCGGTCCCAGTAATGGATGAATGTGCGGCTTGCGTTGGCCTTGCTCATATCCAGGTCAAAGAGCGACATCGTCAGGACGTTCCGAGCATACTGGGCAAATAATCTTGAAATAAAGGATCCAAACGTCAAAGGGTGAGAAAAGGATCTTGCTGAGGTTCAAAAGTTCATAAGATATAGGAGCAGAATTAGGCCCTTTGGCCCATCGAGTCTGCTCCGCTATTCGATCGTGGCTGATCTCATCCTGGCACTTAACTCCACCATCCTGCCCATTCTTCATAACCCTTCAGCCCATTACCCATTAACTCTAACTCCTCCTTCAATTTACTCACTGTCCCAGCATTGTTCAATGATACAAAAGGGAAAACTCATATAGCGTCTTTCATGACCACCAGATTCTCAAAGCGCCGTACAGTCACGGGAAATTAGGGATGGGCAGTGAGTGCTGGGAAGGCCTTGTGGGCAGTGGGTTCGTGTCCCAGCCTCAGCCGGAAGCTCTGGGTTCGAGCCCCACCCCAGGACCTGGTGGCCAAGGGAGGTGCGTCCGTAACGCGGCCAAAACAGGTTGAGAGTCAACCTGCAAAATTCTTCCAACACGCCAATGGCTGGTGGTAAGAGCGGGAGAGGCTCCTGGTCAGCCACGCTTGATGTGGAGCGCCACCCCCTCAAGCTATAAGCCCCTGGCGACAGACCAGCGACCTATTCCTGGAATTCCTAGCTACGGAAACAGACAAAAGTCTGCTAAGTGCGGGAAGAGAATTGGATTAGGAATGAATGCTGGTCTTGTTGCAAAGCCCACATCCCTCGAACATGGGAACTAATGTTCGCACAGCACAATCACACAACAGCAATGTAACAATGACCCGCTCATCGATTCTTTGGATGTTGATTGAGGGATAAATAGGACACCAAAGATCCTGCCCTGTTCGTAGAATCATAGAATTTACAGTGCAGAAGGAGGCCATTCAGCCCATCGAGTCTACACCCGTAACCCCCATCTAAACCTTTTGGACACTAAGGACAATTTATCATGGCCAATCCGCCTAACCGGCACATCTTTGGACTGTGGGAGGAAACCGGAGCACCCAGAGGAAACCCACGCAGACACGGGGAGGACATGCAAACTCCGCACAGACAGTCACCCAAGCCGGGAATCGAACCTGGGACCCTGGAGCTGTGAAGAAACTGTGCTAACCACTGTGCTAACGTGCACCCCACCTTCCCCCATACCATGTTCTTCGAGATAGCGCCTTAGAAATCTTTTACATTCACTTGAGCAGGCAGGTGGGGCCCCGGTTGAATGTCTCATATCTCAAAGGTGGCATCTCCGACAGTGCGGCACCCCCTCGGCACTGCACTGGATTACTGCGCTCACGCCCCGATGTACGACTCGACACCAGAAGCTGGTGATTCAGAAGCGAGAGCCACTGGTGTCACCCACAGCTCTGCCACGTCACGTGGCTTCGGCCCGGTCCTCCGGACAAGGGAGTGGTAGCAAGTTAGAAATTTCCTCCCACACTCGTGGAGCCATTTTAACCAAACATTATTATTAATATAAATCATGTTGTGGTACTTTGATCCCAAGCGTCGAACGAAGCCCAGCGGAGCAAGGTGAATAATGCTCACTCTCTCACAGTGACAGGTCTGCCCTCTCTGCAGAACGTTCCGAAGTGCCGGATTAGATCATCGGCTTCTTTCGCCATGAGTGGAAATGTCTGAAAAACAGAAGTTAAGAGGGCTGTCTGCAACATGAGGAAAACGAGGCAAGTTCATGAAACAAGCGATGAGCTCAGCGACGATCATGACAATCAAAGTGTCCAAGAGCTATATGGTGCAGCTGGTGGCTATTCGGCCCAGCTTGTCCGTTGCTGGTTCTTCGAAAGAACTTGCCAATTGATTGATCCCATTCCCCATTTTCCTCCAATGGGAGCGGCTTTGGGCCTTTTAGAGCCAACATTTCCAATCTCACATCACTTGGCATTGGCCAGGTCACTCCCGGGGTACGGTTTACAGTGTTGGCTACCTTACCCAACGAGGAACATGCTTGTATTGGAGTCAGATCAGAGAAGATTCACTAGGTCGATTCCTGGGATGAAGGGATTGGACGGGTTTCTCTATCCCCCCCCCCCCACGCGGCGGAGGCAGCCCGTCATTGGCTGGCGCAGGATCTCCCATTCCCGCCGAGGTTGGCTGGGGTTTTGCGTGCCCTGCACTGTCTGCCACCAGGAAACGCGCCGCAGGAGGCCAGCCATCGGCGGTACCGGAAGGTCCCGCCTGCAGAAAAGGCGGGAAAAGTTCGGCCATTGACTTATGAGGGAAGATTGAGCAGGTTTGGCCTCCGACTTTATGAGAGTTAATTTTATCGAAATAGGTGCATTATATAATAAAATATCTCACCAAGCCACACGGGGAGATATTAAGTCAGGTGGCCAAACGCAAAGAGGTGGGTTTTAGGAACCCCCATAAAGGAGGAAAGTGAGGTAGTGAGGCAGAGGGGTTTGGGGAGGGAAGGTACAATCAGATCAGCCATGATCTTATCGCATGGCGGAGCGGGCTCGAGGGGCCTTTTCCTGTTCCTAATTCGTATAGAACGATGGAAAAGATACAGCAAGGGGGGGGGGCGTGCGGCCCATCTAGTCTGTGCTGACCCAAAGACCACCCCAGTGACCGTCCCAATCGCATCTTTCCACACACGGCCCACAGCAGCGTACAACACTTACGGTGCAGACTGTTCGTATGTCCCAGAGCTTGGTGCGAAGGCAGCGAAAAGGCATGGCCACCAATTGTGCAGCAGTTCAAATTGAAGATGGTAAATAAGCCTGAATTAGGCGAACAGAAATATCTCGGACGGGAATGTCATTAAACCCAGTTTGAAAATTCCAATTTTCAGTTTCGTCCAGTCTGAATCAATCGGGTTGCTTGACTTCAATCGTGATAAAACATCTAAAGGCATTGTGGGAAATTATCAGGCTCCAACTGACAGTTTTAGGTGGGGGGGGGGGGAGGGGGGGGGGGGGGGGGGAGATGGTGCATCCTTAATTCTTTCCCCTTCCAACATTTTCTTCCGCCATCTCCTCGTTACTTATCCGGTTGATGAGGAGTCCGAGGGTATTTATTGGAATGTCATCCACTGGGCTGGTGCCATTGGCATAGGGTAGGCCTCATTTCAGGCCTTCTGTTCACCCTGAACCCGGAGTCCTGCGGCAAAATGAAAATAATCCAGGCCCGGCGAGGTCAGAGGGAAATATCCCCACCTCCTGGTTAAATCGGAGCCCTCGTGAGGCAGGAAGGGCCTCCGTTCGGGGGTGGGTGGGGGAGGGGGGTCAGCTCACTGCAATGCCAGACTGGCTGACCAGCGGATGGGCGTAAATGAGCGATGCTTGAGAGGTCACGGGGAACGGCGCCACACGGGGAACGGCGCCACACAAACCTGCCTCAGTTGAGTGGAAGAGAAAGCTGGCGTCAGGAGTTGGTGAAGTCTCTTCCAGTCCTGATCGTCTGACTGAAAGAAACTCTCACTGAATGGATTCCGAGATTTGTGAGTCTGAGGGAAGAATAAGAAACTATCAAACCAGCAGTGGCAAGAACAGTGCACACATGAGAGATGGAGGGAGCATGAGCAATATTCTATCTTATTTATTTCACTGGAAATAGCGAACGTTTGCATTTATATAGCGCCTTTCACAACTTTTTCTCATTCGTGGAATGTGGCAAGCCAGTGATTATCTCCCGTCCCTAATTGCCCTTGAGGGAGCAGTTAAGAATCATCCACATTGCTGTGGGTCACGTGTAGGCCAGACCGGGTAAGCAGGACCGATTTCCTTCCCTAAAGGACGTTCGTGAACCCAGTGGAGCTTTTACGACAATCGATTCATGGTCATCGTTAGACGTTTAATTCCAGATTTCTTTTATTGGATTCAAATCTCACCATCTGCAGTGGCGGGATTTGAACCTGGGACCCCAGAGCATGACTCTGGGTTACTAGTCCAGTGACAATACCACCACACCACCGCCTCCCCCTGGTGTTGGTTGGAAAGCACTTTGGGAGGTTGTAAAGGCCGCCATACAAATGCAAGCTCTCTCTTTGAGAAGGTGAAAATGATAGCAATCGCGATCCGCAACTTGGGCGTTAGTGTCACTGACGGTTATTTCCATACTCGCTGATCTATAAATACTTTTACCTCTTATCGTTCCGCCCATCGGAAACAACCTTCCCATCATCATTTTTTTCCCTCCCAAGACGGCCGTTTCACTGCTCATCCCCTTGACGCGCATGTCACAGACCGCTCACCCCCGACCCAGGGGCTTTCCCGCTGTTGACGTTGGCGCGTGTCGCCCGGGGGCTGGGAGGACGACATTTTCCAAATTGCATCTCCAGCGTGTGTTAGAAGGGCATAAAACTAACGGGCGAGATTCTCCGCAAATGCGGAGAGTCGTAAAGGCTGCCGTGAAACCGGTCGTGTTTCACGGCAGCCTTCACGCCCGTTCCCGGGCCCGATTCTTCCCCCCCCCATCGGGGCTAGGAGCGGGACCCCGGGAATCACAGCGTCGCGGCCTTAACGACCGTCGTTAAGGCCGCGCGCCAAGATGACGCGCGGCCGGCTCCAACCCGCGCTGCGCGGGTGACGTCATCACGCCATTGACGGAACCCGAGCATGTGCGGTTCCGCATTTCTCCACCGCCGCCCGACAAGATGTGGCGGCTTGATCTTGTCGGGCGGCGGAGGGGAAATAGTGCGTCCCTTTTGGACGCAGGCCCGACGATCGGTGGGCACCGATCCAGCGCCCGTTTGTACGACGGCAGCGAGCAGGTGTGTTTGCTGCCGTGAAAAAATGGGCGTAAAGGCCCGGCCGCTCGGCCCATCGGCCGCGGAGAATCGCCGCTCGCCGTAAAAAACGGCGAGTGGCGATTCGTGAAGTGGGTCGGGCGAGGGGGGGGGGGAGAATAGCGGGAGGGCGTGAAAAATGTCGGGAGGCCCTCCCGCTATTCTCCCAACCGGCGTGGGCAGCGGAGAATCGCGCCCTACTTCATTCCTACCGAGCTTTGATGAGACCATCGGCACAATTGGGATTCTCTGATCCTAGGGTTTCCCGGCGACGTGGGGGCGTCTTCAATGGGAAATTCTGTGGACAAACGGCAGGAACAGGGAATCTTGCCGCCAGCGAACGGTGCGCCACGGAGAAACACTCTGCTGAGTTTTGCTCTTCTTATTTAAGGAAGGACGCAAATACATTTGAGGCGGTTCAGAGGAGCTTTACCAGATTGACACCTGGGATTGGGGCGGGTCGTCTTCTGAGGAAAGGTTGGACAGACTGGGCTTGTTCCCACCGGAGTTCGGCGGGCGAGGGGGTGACTTGATTGAAGTCTATAAGATGCTGAACGGTCTCGATAAGGACGTGGAAAGGATGTTTCCTTGTGATGCGGAGTCCAGAACCAGCGGGAACTGCTTTAAAATTAGGTGTCGCCCTTTTAGGACAGGATTAGGAGAATTTTTATCTCATTAGGTTGTGGGACTTTCGAACTCGCTGCCTCAGAAGGTGGTGAAGGAGGGGGGGGGGGAGGGGCGGTGGTGCAGGTCACTGAATATTTTCAAGGTGGAGACGGATAGATTCTTGTTAGGCAAGGGAACCAGAGGTCGTGGGGTAGATGGGAATGTGGAGTTCGAAACACAAACAGGCCAGCCATGATTTGCTTTCCAAGGGCCGGTGCAGACTCGATGGGCCGAACAGCCTCCTTCAGCACTGTAAATCCTAGGATCTCATTGAATTGTGGATGTTCCGATTTTAGTTGCTGAGAAAACTGGACAGGAAGGTTCCAGAATGGAACCCTGGCTCAAAAGACCCTGGGTGGGATTCCCCGTCCAGCCGCATCCGTTTTCTGGTGCAGCGCCCCCCCCCCCCCCCCCCCCCCCCCCCCCCCCGCTGGCAGAGGGATCCTCCGTCCCGGCATTGGGCATGCCGATTGTGGGCACCCCCGCGGCATTGGGAAATCCACGGGCGTGAGGGCGCTCCCTGCCTGCGCAGAGGAGGGTCCCACCGACGGAGAATCCCGCCCCGTAACTTTTATTTTTATTTTATAAAATCGTGGGGGAACAGAGTTAAGTGGCCACTAATTCGTTTTAGCAATTAAGAAAAAACATGAAAAATGAAAATGAAAATCGCTTATTGTCACTAGTAGGCTTCAAATGAAGTTACTGTGAAAAGCCCCTAGTCGCCACATTCCGGCGCCTGTCCGGGGAGGCTGGTACGGGGTACATTTAATTAACATGAAGAAATTGGATCGTGATACAATGCACCTTTACTGCCCCCTTATCTTAACAATTGGACACAGGTTTTAGGATTAACATGGATTGCGAAGCACATCTTAACCCACAATGGTCTCATTAATATAAAGTCCCTCTCAGCGCAGAAGATGACTGTGGGCAAATACACTCTCTACTTTCAACCCTAAGTGAATGTTTGTGAATGTGTCCTCAGAACCCTCAGAACCCCCCTGCCCGCCACCCCCCCCCCCCCCCCCCCCCCAGATGATGGTCATGTGAGAGTTTCCAAACTCACACCCAAAAACACTTTAAAATCTTCTCCCATAAGTATGCTATCCTGCAGCGGTTTGCATTCCACATCACGTTTTTCTCCAAGTCTCTAAACTATCAACTCCAAAAGCCAATTGTTACAGAAGCGAAGAAAATGTTATATTGCTGGGTTGAGGTAACCTGGAACCTTGATTAAAGGGGAAAGAGATTAATTTCACTTTTAAACAAAGCTTTCACTTTTAACAGCGAATCCAGTCCAGGATTTTACATCAATCCCTCTGTGATGTCTTTGTCTTGACTGATGCGCGAACTGCTCACAATTGTGTTAACTCTCGATCCACAGACTGTATTAAAAGAGCATCAGATGTTTGATTTATCTTTGAAGGCTGCTGTCCCACTTTAAATCTAATTACTCCAATTGTCTCTTCATCCTCAAATACTTTGTGTACCCTTCCTTCAATTCTTCTGAACAATACCTTGGTCTCTGTTAAATTAGCTCCAGATTTCTGAGACATGCTTTCTGTCCAAATTCCCTGGTTGTCTGGACTATAACCTGTACGTGAGGAAGCCTGCCTCTTTGCTGCTCCTGTCCTGGCAAATCTTTCTCTGGCAGAGTTTTGGGATATTCACACCCTGAGGTCCTGTCCCCAACTGCCCACAAATTCAGCCAAAACTAAAACTTAAAAGCTTATCTACCTCAAAAGGCCCCAGTTGTTATGCAACACCCATATGTGTATGCCTGTTATTGATTCGTCATGCCATAGCCCTCTCTAAGCACAATAGAAACTCAGCTGGAACATAACCAACCCCCACCCGTACAAAGACCTTTGTCCAACATGAGTCTAACAATAGGTTTCACCCTTTCCGGACACAGAGATTTTAAATTAAACCCACTTGATACTGCACTGTGGCCTGGATTCTCCGGTCGGCAAAGCCAAAATCGCGTTCAGCGATCGGCCAGAGAATCACAGTTCCCGACCAAATCGGGGGCGGCGCCGCTTTCGCGATGCTCCACCCCCTCCAAAGTGGCGTACTCTCCGAGTCCGCCGCGCCACGTATCAACGGCTCAGGACCTGAACAGGCGCTGAAGTGTGGCAACTAGGGGATTTTTATTGCAATGTAAGCCTACTTGTGACACTAATAAAGATTATTATTATTATTACTATTAAGTTCCCCTCCAAGTGGCATACCGTCCTGACTTGGAACAATATCGACCCCCTCCTTCACTGTGGCTGGGTCAAAATCATGAAACTCCCTAACAGCACTGTGGGTGTACCTATACTATAATAGCTGCTACGGTTCAAGAAGACAGCTCACAACTGATGTGTTGGGTGGTCTGGATCCGTGGAACACTACAGGCCACCAACACTTAAAATAGTACAAGACTATGTTATTAAACTATAAACTGTTGAACATACTTTCACTGTGGGTTAACACGATGTTAGATTAAACTAAAGACACGTGCCTATCCTAACCAGTCTAATCACTCAGCACATGGTGAGGGTCTGTGCTGTAAGCTGTGAGCTCTGTCCTTCTGAGAGGCTGCATCCCAAATGAGCGGGAAAACTGATGCCCAATGTCTTTATAGTGAGTGTGCTCCAAGTGGTGATTGGCTGCAGTGTTCTGCATGTTGATTGGTCCGACTGTATGTCCATCAGTGTGTGTGTCTGCACCATGATATACTGGTGTATATTATGATGACAACCTTCTCAAGGACAATCGGTGATGGGCAATAAATGCCGGCTTTCCCAGCGCAACCCAAAGCCCTTCAACAAATGGCACAAGAAAACGATGGAATGTGGCGACAGTATTAACTCACTTTAGCGCTGGCGAAGATTTCACAATGATCTTCAATAAACACCTTGTGGATTATTTCAGTGTCAGTGAGCACAAGGAATGCCTGACGGCCCAGGTACAACCTATTTTGATATGAAAGAGAAAGGACATTGGTCAACTGAACGGGAAAAAAACACCCCAACCAAAGAGTAGCTGCCCTAATGCCCCCTGGGTGTAACTAAACCAGCTGTTCCCCCAGATTGTTAAGGTTTTGTGGGTGAGAGCTCTGAAAATAAGGGCCGGTTATCCATAAGGCATGGTTGGCAGACAAGGGGCGGGATTTCCGTTCCCTGACGCCGATTTTCTAATAGGCCCTCGGGCGGAGAATCCCCTTTTACGACCGAAATGGGGCCGGCGCCTGTTTTCAGATGCTCCGCCCCCTCCAAAATGGCGTCATCGAGGAGTACGTCGCACGCCGTTGGGACGGCCTCAGGATGTTGCCTGAAGGCCCTCCCCCCAGATGCTCCGCCCCCAATGGGCCAAGTTCCCGACTCGCGTACCCCGACCCGCGCGGTTGGCTGATGGTGTGAGAGGTCAGGAACACGGTGTGGCGGCTGGCGGCGGGCTGTGTGCAGCGCCGCCACCAGTCGGGCGGAAGCCACGCCGCTGGCCCGGGGGAGCTTCAGCGAGGGCTGGGGGACTGGTGGGGGGGGTGGTCTGTGTTGTCGAGGGGGGTGCCGGGGGGGGGGGGGCGCTATCTGGCAGGCCGGTTCCACGCACGGCCGGCGTGAACGCTGTGGGCCATCGCCGTGCGCATGCGCGGCCACGGACACGGCAATTCTCCAGCCGTTTATATCGGGAAGGCCGTGCGTTTTACGTGGCGCGGCTGCCAACCCCTCACCGCTCCGGAGGATCGGGGGCCGCGCCGATTTTCCCCGCGTAAAACGCCACGGATTCTCCGGACATAGCCCCAAAATCGGAGAATCCAGCCCAAGATATCCACAAGCAACTGGCCTCACAGAACAAGAGGAAGAAGTGTCAAAGTTATCAAGGGCTTTGAGGTAGAGTAACTGAGGGGAAACAGTTTCTACAGGTCAGTAACCAGAGGAACCCAATGTAGGGCAATCAGAACAAGAACCAATGAAAGACGGGGAGAATGTTTTTCACCCATTGAGTTGTTCTGATCTGGAACGCACCGTCTGAAATGGTAATGGAGTCAGGTTCAAAAAATCTATTGAAAAGAGCCCCGGAAATTTACTCCAAGGCAGAAGGTTGGAGGGCCGAGGACAAAGGGCAAGGCTGTGGGACTTACAGCTCTTTCAAAGAGATGGCACAGACATAATGGACCGAATGGCCTCCTCCTGTATTGTTTGACTCTATGCTTATAGAATGATTGGTTACCAGTCAAATGGATCCTGCCAACCAACACCCCCCCCCCCCCCCCCCGCCCTGCCCCGTCACCACAGTTAATAACCCCACCCCTGAATACAAAGTCCTAAATACTGGGCCCAATCAATTTGTTGAGTGCCTGACCATCTAAAGCCCATGGGACTCCAGCCACCAGAAGGCCCGATGACAAGAGGCTGGTTACAAGGGCCGAGTTGAGGCATTTTTTTTACCTCATGTTTTTGCCAATCGCACGATTTCCTCGCTAGACCTGGCACTGTTCCACTCCGACATGTATAGGTGCAGATCAAAAGATTTCCAAGGACGCAAAACCACAGGCAAAGCAAAGGCCACTCAGCCCATCGCTCCTTCTGCAGGCCATGCCAAATCTACTCCATTGTGGATCCCACCCATTGGTTTAATCTCCTTGGGCTCAGGCCTGTAAAAGCGACCCCAGATTCCCAAAGGTAAAGACGCAAAACTCGACAAGGTACATCGTGCCTCACGGGTGGGGGTGAATTTATTTGTCTTGTGTGCCTCAAGCTCTATATTCCTCCACCTCAGACATTAAATTCAATCGTTCGCAGTGGATCCTGATCAAGAGCATGCTTTGTACCGCCATCTTAGCAGATGAGTGTGCTATCAAATGATTGGCGTTGAATAGCACTGGTTGCTAGGCCACGTTACCCTGAAAGGAGCCAGTAGGTGTGGAAAGCGAATCAACCAGAAACAGTCTATTCTATGTTCGCATTCAATTCACCTTTTAACGCCCATTATCTCTCTCATGGCCTTTTACATCATCTTAAAATTTCCAATTCAACAGTTGAACCGTTCACGACACTAACTCCCATTCTGTAGTTGGCATAACTGCTGATTCTCACAGGGTCTTAAGGAGGCCATTCGGTCCATAAAAAGTACATCCAACCCTCTGTAGAGCAGTTATGGGAAACCCAGGCTGGTGAGTGGGCCGCATGACGGGCCGTCCTTCATCTGAGTGGGCCACGAGATTGAAATCGGGGCTCGTTCACTAACCCTGGCCCCCATGAATAAGATTAAACATATTTAATACACGCCGAATATTTCATCACGAGTTATAGAAAATGCTTCATCATTTATATATTAATGGAACTGTCACCAACTTCAAATGGTCAAAACAAAAGAAATATTTACACTTTGGGCACAGAGGGAGCGCACGGCTCTCACAGTCAAAGTTGTGAGCAATCAGCAGGCTCCTCGCTTCACTCGCCCTCGCTTTACGTGCGCATCACTTCAGCCATACCGGCAGGAAAAAAAACTACGCAGACGGAAATGAGCGGAATGTGGCGACCCCGCGCGTGGGCAGCGGTGAACAAAGTGTCGCGTGGGTCGCACTGGGAACCCAGATGGGCCGCGTGTGACCCCCCAGGCCGTAGGTTGTCCAACTCTGTTGCCGAGCAAAGAATTGCAGCCTCAGCACAATTAACACCACACGCTCAACGAATGGGCGGAGTGGCTGCTCCCTTCTTTGGCTTCCAACATGGCCTCAGTCTTCAGTTCGAATGTGGGTTGCCCAAATGCCAATGACCCGAGTTCCTATTCCCAGATGCTAACTGAACCCCTGGGGCAATGTTTTCGGCATTCTTTTCATTTCGGCCAAGCGCAGCTTCCCTTACCCCCAGATGTTGCCAAACGCATTGTAACATTCCACATCGACAATGTGAAGATCCTGCAGACAGGACAAGAAAGAAAAGGTTACACATAAAGGCTTGCAAACTTTGATCAAATCTATTCCTGGAGTTTGCCCCCACCCGCTCTCCAGCCATTGGACAGCCATGTTTGTGACCCGCGGCCTTCCTGCGCCAATAGGAAAGCAACAGGTTACCCAATTGGATGATGCATGGCTTTTTTTTTCCTTTCATGGTTGGCGAAGGCAAGGCCAGCATTTGTTGCCCATCCCTAATTGCCCATCCCTAGCGGCTTTCTGGGCCACTGCAGAG